>NC_084504.1:12693163-12770663 GCF_024500385.1 Phyllopteryx taeniolatus | reverse complement strand
AAGGAGCGTGGCGTAGTGAGTGACATCAGGAGCTGGAGTCTAATTGGAGTCTAGTCTAATTGGAGTCTAGTCTGCGTGTGAGCGTCTGGGCATGAGCTGTGGCCTACAGCAGCTCTTTGCGAGTGTTCTCATTTTGTATTTGTTTGTCCCATTCAATAATCGACTGAAAGTGCAACAATGACTGTGGCTCTCCTTGCACAGCTGCAAGGGGATTATAGTACCCTGAATTGCTCCATTTTTTTTCCCACTTGACTCACAAAACAAATGACCAAGCAACGTCTCGTGACTCGAAAAACGCAGAAATTGGGGCACTCATAGGTCAAGGTATCATTGTATAGATACATTTTAAAGCACCCATGTGCTATTGTTCAGCATTCTTTGGAATTAAATGAATCTAAGTTACAGTATCAGTAGTATTATTGACGGCACAGTTTTATCATGGCAGCAATAAAAGCCTTTAAAATACAATAACAGCTTCAAAACACCCGTGCCGGATGCAACAAAATAGCATAACAAAATGACATGGCAGTCTCCCTGTGCATTTTATCTTTGCGATTGAAACATAGAACTGATGGGACGTGTTGTTGTAAACTGCATACCAAAGTTAAGCAGCAACAGGATGGTTTGGTAGCTCTGGTCGAATAGGACAACCGTCCTGTCGGCGACAAGAATACTCCAATTGGGCCCATTGATGGAATAGAGGTGAGGGTCTGACTCCACCTGGGAGGGAAAATAATCGAGGTACTTTATGTAGGTATAGTATCGAAGTCAGAATTTTTATATCATGATAACACCATACCCAAGTACAAGAGTTGAATCGGTTCTTATACATTTACCAGTTATTCTTTACACAAGTATATGTACTTCTACTTAAATACTAAATTTGAGTACTTTTGCAACCTCTGTAACGATTAGTTGGCCAAAGTGGTGTTGCCGTTGAATTGCTCAGTACTTTTGCCACCTCTTGTGATAGACTACGACATGATCCGACTTACATGCAAAACTCCAACTTGAACTGAACTCCGTCGTAAACCCAGGACCCCTTGTACAATGTCTTACCTCGCTCGAGGACACCTTGACCAGTGTGTCCACCTGATACAAGCTGCTGTCATTCTCCTCTGCTGAAACGTTGCCAAAGCGGACAGTGCTTGAATCCTCATTAACCAAAAGCTCCACATCGTTCCACATCGCCACCCTTTGGGAAGCTAACACACACAAAGTAATATACTGTGGTTCATTCATTTAGACCAGGGGTCACCAACCTTATTGAAACTGATATAAGAGCTACTTCTTGGGTACTTATTAATGCAAAAGGCCACCACTTTGATACAGACTTTTGAAATTACAAATTTGCTCAAATTACTTAGTTACTAAGTGACTGGTTAGAGCGTCTGCCTCACAGTTCTGAGGAGTGGGGTTCAATCCCCGGCCCCGCCTGTGTGGAGTTTGCATGTTCTCCCCGTGCCTGCATGGGTTTTCTCCGGGCACTCCGGTTTCCTCCCAATCCCAAAAACATGCATGGTAGGTTGATTGAAGACTCTAAATTGCCCGTAGGTGTGAATGTGAGTGCGAATGGTTGTTTGTTTATATGTGCCCTGCGATTGGCTGGCAACCAGTTCAGGGTGTACCCTGCCTCATGCCCGATGATAGCTGGGATAGGCTCCAGCACTCCCGCGACCTTTGTGGGGATAAGCGGCTCAGATAATGGATGGATACTTAGATATTAATAATAATTCAATTCAATTGTATTTATATAGCGCCAAACAACCATAGTTGTCTCAGGGCACTTTACACATGGACGAAGTCTAAAAACACACTCCTCAAGTATTAAAAGACCAACTGAATCCCACATGAGCAAGCAGTAGGCGACAGAGGCAAGGAAAAACTCTCCTCCTGGGAAGATACCTCAAGCATCCAAAGACTTAATTGGTGAGAATAGAAAAGGAGAGAGAGAGTAACATAGAGAAATAGACAGAGAGGGAGAGAGAGCGACAGACAGCAACAGAGAGAGGGAGAGAGAGAGAGAGAGAGAGAGAGAGAGAGAGCAGTGCAAGGTGCAGTTTTTTGCTGTACCTGGTAGTACTGGGAGGGGGAGGAGGTGTTTAGTTTCAGAGAGATCAGAACTGAGTGACAAAAACATGCAGTACTACAACTGTTTAGCAGTTCAACTAGGAACTCCACTAAGGTGGAGAACGACCAACAACTTAGCAAGGGAAAATGCAGATCCATAGGAAAAAGGTACAGTGGGTGATGCGACATGAAACAAGGAACACGAAATCGAAGTGTGAGAAAAATTACAAAAAACAATTACACTTGTCCAGCAAGATCTGACACTCTGATACGGTGTTCCGTTTAATAATGCTCCCGCTGAAATCAACATCCTATAATTAAAGATTTTCATCTATATTGAAGACACAGATCTTGTTGATGTCACAATAATTCTTAATGATTTCACAAGGTTACTAAATCTAGTCACTGATGGTGTAGTGGTGCATTCATCCTGACTTCGTTGCAGGCAGTGTGGGTTCAGTTTGGTGTGAATGTGAGTGCAAATGGTTGTCTGTGTCTCTATGTGCCCTGCGACTGGCGACCAGTTCAGGGTGTAGTCCACCTTTCGCCCCAAGTCAGCGGGGATAGGCTCCAGCGCCAAGCGACCCTAACTAGGATAAGTGGTGTTGAAAATGGATGGACGGATGGATGGATATGTTACTAAATACAGAATCCAAAACCACAGCCGCAGTTTTCTTTCCATTTCGCTGTGCCGGATTTACAGCACTTCGATTTAGCGGAGGTCGACCAAAAGTCACATTTTCTCATTGTCTTGCCGAAGGTAATTCTTGTTCTTTTCAAATGACATTGTTGGGAAATGTCATTTCTACAAATTTTCAATTCAGAGGAGAATGGCTGTGATTCTGACAAAGATGAACATGTTTCGGTGTCCAAAAATCACCACACCTTCATAGGATTCGGACACGATTGAAAACTACATGGACGTGATGAAGTATTACTATTCTTGTTTTCTGTGAAGTTTGACGTAATTCTAACGCTTGCTCTCGATTTGGCCCTGTCAATGAGATGGAGATGTTCTATTTTGATATCCAGATGGTTTGCAAATTTTACTAACATACCTACAGAAGTTAGGAGACAGATGAATATCAATATGTAACACTATATTTGTTTTGAAAGTGTTCTTTTACTACATTCTTAGGATAAATGTCCCATCACCGGTAAACTGTTTTAAGAACAGCCCCGTGAGCACCAAGTTGGTGACCCCTGCTTTAGACGTTGTCATGTTTCTGTCATGATAGTTTCACCGGCGAACACATAAAGATGTAACGTTCGAATAGGCTTCCCTAATCAGTTAGTAATAACATCGTAGCTTTTTCATGAATATAACATTCATAGCTCGAATATTTAGTCTCACCTGTTGTCATAAATTAAAGGAAAATCATAATACCGACAACTTACATGTTCAAACAGCAGCGGTCAACTTTATAAATTGGCGGGCGATGGCACGGCAACAGAAAAGCACGGTGTATTTTCTCTCAACTAAGTCTTTCAGGCATAACTTCCGCCTGCGACTCACACTAAAACCTGATAGTGAATCCAAACGCACCATACCGTAAATCCAATATTAATATTTAGCTCTCATCGCCACTCTTATTGAAACAATTTGTTTCTGTAGGAGAAAAGAGGTTTCGCCTGAAAATACTAATTCAGGGCGAATTGAGGAAATTCATGAAAGGGGCGCATAGGCTTGCCCCATCAGCAGTGCGCATGCTCATGCAAACAAGCAATTTGATTGGAGCTGAATCAGCGCGAGTCCCGCCTACTGCCCATCCAATGAGTTTGATGGGCGAGAATGACCCATATGCATTTCATGACCCGGGAACACTAGGACCAAAATGAAATAAATAGTGAAATCAATAAATATTGAAAATATCAATACAAATTGAAATGATTAAATAAGTACTGAAAAAGAGGTTTAAATAAATACTGAAATAATTAAGTAAATCATTAAATAAATAAATAAAAATGGAAATAATTAAACAAATATTGAAATAATGTAATAAATATTGAAATGAATACATATCGAAATAAATAAACACTAAAATAATTAAATACTTCATGAGAAAAAACCACTGTATATCAGCAATCGCAACAGTCCTGGGATAGTGGGACCAAAGTGAGGAAATGTTATAACATCGTACCATTGGTAAGACATAGCATTAAAACCTGCTCCTCTCAAGGTGATATAAAACTGACATGACTTACATTGGGTCACTGTGGGATGTATTTAATTGGGAAATATCATTATAGCTGCTGTGAGTACTGTGGTGTCACACAATCAGAAGAACATGTATTATTGTAATGCCCAAGATATGCTGTTGAAAGGAAACATCTGTTCAGGGCATTTACTGATCTAGGATGTAGTGAGTTTTCATTAAAAACAATACAAGGACATGGATCTTCTCCAGTAGAGAGAGAAAAATGAAGTGTTGCGCTTCCTAAGAAATGCTGGGTGTATACAAAAATATAACCTTTAGCACTGGTGTTGGTGTTCATCACTTGGTCAATAGGGGGAAGCAATTTACTAAACGTGCCCAGTCTGCCGGAAATCAAGAAGCTGCAGAAGAAGAAGAAGCAGAAGAAGAAGAAGAAGATTCACGTTTTGTCGTCGACGAAATCACGAACGTTTACGAAGAGCTCGCCACTATTATGTCTGTAAGTACAATTAAAAACTGATGTTTGCGCTATATATGGACAGAACATCACTTAAACGACCGTACCGACGTTTTAACGGTGTTATTTATACGTCGTTGTTCTTCTTTAAGATGGCGAATAATGGATTTATTTTCACCGTAGAGGCCTAGTTTGCTACGCTAAGTAGCTCGGCGATATGAGACCGACCTAAGCACTTATTACTAACAAAATCTTAAATTAACTATCATTTAATTTAGCTATCTGTTTATTTTTTGGTCGTTCTGGAGAGGAGAAAACACACCAATGTGATTGAATTCGCTTGAGATAGAATGCGTTTCTTCTTTAAATGTGCTAACCAATAAGATTGCCACTTAATATCATACATCAAATTAATGTATTTATGAAGCGCTTTTAAGAGTAGCAACTTACTATACAACCGAGGAGAGTGAATTGGCAATCAGTTATTAAGTTAAATAAATGGCTTGACATACGAGTTTTAGATGCTCAAGCTCGTAACTCAAGTTAATCGTATATCAAGGCGATACTCACTATCGAAATGAATTGAATCATTAATACATTCCACCCCCCTCAAAATATAAAAGGTTACACTGCATTGTGTAAAAACATAATAAAAAATGTTAAGAATTACAGGGGTATAAAGTGTAATTACTGAACGTTAGGACAAGCTGAGTTACAAGAACTGGAGTGTCGTAAGTGTGCCTTTAAGGGTTGTGGCCTACCAAGTGACGTCAGGAACATGGCCATTTAGTCTTGATTTGCGAGTGTCATTTTGTGGTCATGAGTTTGGCTCTTTGTACCATTCAAAATACGACTGAAAGTGTGTCTGCAGGTCTCCTTTTTTTCAGGGGTGTCATATCTAAAGCTTGGTCGTAACTCAAATTTGGCTTGCAACTCAAAGCAAAAAATCGACCTTGCTACGGCTTGTAACTAAAATTCATTAATTGGTGCACAAGGTCCCACTGTAATGTACTTTTAAGGCCTCTTTATATTCCTGCGGTCGAGAACGGCCGCATTGCGTCACATGACCGACGAATTGCCCTGCACGGCCCCTCTGCGTGGCTTGACGCGCACACGGCAAAAGTAGTTGCTGCGTATGGAACGCCGCAGAGATCATCTCTTGTGATTGGTCCGTTTTAGTTACAGGTTGTGATGACGTACTCGGCGTGCTCCTTGGTTCTACATAACGTCTGCGCCGCCGCCTTCTCAATCGATTCTGCAGCATAATTAAACGTATCATCTGGTCATCTAGGTCCATTTGTTCTAGCAGACACTGTTTCACGGTTGCCATTGTTGTTGCTTTGTTCCTTGTTACTGAAAGAAAAGTAAAAACGGCTACCGGAAATGGCCCAAAAAATGCAGAGGAAACTCCACCCTATGGTGTCCTAACCAATACCAGCTGTAGCGACACCCCGACTTGGAGGTGAACTGCAGTACATTTTCAAAACTGCGTGCGTGGGTTGCGCTCGAGTATAAAGGTAAACTAGGCGAGGGACAGCCGCAGTGACGTCAGCGCGGTCGCCGTCCGCGTGCGTATAAAGAAGCCTTTATTGGGAGTAATTCTTTTCAATGGTATATTGATTTCATTATTGCAGCCTGCCCATTATCTTCTCTGTACCCCATTAAGTCACATTGTTTCGCCATTGATGTGATTTTTACTTATTTTCAGGCAAGTGACGAGTCTGTAGACAATACTAGAGCAGACTCGCCGGTTCATCGCAGAAAAAGGCACAGCATGGACTCCTCCAGATTGCCCAGAAGCTCCAAACACCACCATTCACGCTCAAGGTCACGCTCCAGGGACAGAAAAAGTTAGTAACAGAACCTATAGAGTTGTCTATCAATTGGAGTAATTGCATAAAGATTGGCTTTTGCCCTTAAAAAACAACAACAAAACATTTATACGAGTTATGGTGTAGAAAACCAGAGAGCCGCTAAGGGTAAAAAACCAGCAATTGTGAAGGTGAAAAACATTGGCCTTGAGTTTGGCCTGTGAAGACATTTATACTAGCTAGAGGTGCGTTAAACCAGAAACGAGAGCTGTCTGTGGGTGAAAAACAAGCAATTGTGAAACAGAGAATATGGAAAATCAATGCAATTATTAACCTTGGGTTTTTCCTTTCAAGAGTGCATTTGTACTAGTTAGGTGTAGCCAGTCAGAAAGTTAGCGCTGTTAATGGGTAAAAAAAAACGATTGTGAATCTGACAGAATATGAAAACGGAGCCAGTACACAAACATTGGCCTTGGGTTTTACTTGTGAAGACTACATTCATACTAATTAGAATTGTGGCTTAAACAAATACTGGCCTTGGGTTTGGTCTGCGAGACTACATTTATCCCAGTTAGGTATATAGCCAACCAGAGGACTGTCTGTGGGTGAGAAACTAGAAATTCTGACGCTGATAGCTAATATCCTCCAATACTTTGCTCTTTTCTTGAAAATTTCCAGGGAACAGGAAGCACAGGCGGAGTCGCAGCAGGAGCAAAGAGGTAACTAATCACTCGCTTCATTCCTTTTGAATTAGAAGCACATTTTCACGTCTTTTTGAAGCGTCAGTCGTTAGTTGTTGTTAGGCGGCCAAGGTGAGTATTTAATCGGTGGTCCCCAACCATGGACCACTTATATACTGTAATATTTCCGCCGTATTGTTATTGGTGTCATATACAGTGCATTTGGAAAGTATTCGTAGCATTTCACTTTTACATTTTGTTAAAACCTTATTCCAGAGTGGAAATTCGTTTCTTCAAAATTATACACGCATGCACTCCATAATAACAAAGACTAGGGATGCTGCTATTGAATATTTTTGTAATATATTCATATACTTAATATCCCTTTGAATATTTATAAAACATTATTAAACAAGACGCCATGCATGTGAGGTGCTGGTGGTACCTTTGTCCACTTGCACATTTATTAAAAAAAACAACAACAGTTAAGAATAAAATAAATAAATATCCACAGCCTTTGTGCAATACTTTGTTGTGTCTAGGGCTAAAGCGATTAATTGAATAACTCGAATAATTCAATTACCCCCAACAATATAGAAAAACTGAAGCACTGTGAATACTTTCTGGATACAGCGTATATACAGTGGGTATATACATTTACAAACAAAAAGGTTGGGGACCCCTGAGTGAGATGGAAAAAATTTCAATCAGGAAGTAATAGATGAGTGTGGGTTTGACATTTCATCCTTGGATATGTGTTATTTTCAACCATATTCTGTGGTGATTAGATATATTTATTTTTTTACCTTTGTAAAATTGTGTGCGTAGACCACATGATAACATTTCTACAATAAATCACACTCAGCGTGCTAAAGCACGAAGAGACTGAACAGAGGAGCCTGCTGACATAGCAAAATAATATGTCTACTACGGGGACAGGTAACTATCTGCTATTCAAACACATTCATGTCTTCACACTTCATATGTATTTTTAAATCTAATGTGCATTTATCTGATAAGTTTGTGTACAAAGTGTTGTTTTGTATTCATTCAAATCGACTCTGTAGTGCTGTGTCATACTACTATATTACATGATTGTGAGGTTGATACTTTGATTATGAAATGCCGAATCAAGGTTCCAAACATCTTTGAGCGTACTCAAATGTTTTTTGTCATATTTTCTGAATGTACAAGCAATGGATGCCCTTGCAAGCCATGGTACTAACTCTCTTTGTTGCACTATTTTCCTGAAAGAGACCCACTTCTTCTTGAAACAGGCACGAAAGAGAGAGCCGGAGAAGCAGTCCAAATCGCACAAGCAAGCAGACGAGTATCACGAGAGACTCTCGGCGGAAGATGGTGACGAGCGGTCACGGCGTAAAGACAAGAAGTCTCCCAGGGGTCGCAGCTCGTCCCGGTCGCACTCGCGAGAGAGGTGAACCTCAATACTGCTGGCATGTTGTGGTACTACTATAAAGATGTGTAACTCCAAATTCAAACGTACCTGTAAAAAAAAAAATCTCTTGTACTCCACGATATTGCAGGGTTGCGAACACAGCAACATAGTCGGGGTTCACTGTATTTCTTGAGTTGAAAAAAAAAAAAATGTCAGTCGCACTTGTCAGTAATTCCCTGGTCCGTCGTTCCCGTTAGGCGACATCGCACCAGGAGCCGGGAGAGGCGACGCGCCTCACGATCGCACAGCCGTGACAGGAAGAGAAGAGCTCGATCTCGGTCACGTTCCAGGTCCAAACCCCAATACCAGAGCAGGAGCAGGTGCGCCCCAGCTATGACTGTTATTCATCCATCCATCCATTTTCTTTACCACTTATCCTCACGAGGGTCACGGGCTGCTGGAGCCTATCCCAGCTATCTTCGGGCGAGAGGCTGGGTACACCTTGAACTGGTCGCCAGCCAATCGCAGGG
This sequence comes from Phyllopteryx taeniolatus, assembly GCF_024500385.1. Lineage (NCBI taxonomy): Eukaryota > Metazoa > Chordata > Actinopteri > Syngnathiformes > Syngnathidae > Phyllopteryx > Phyllopteryx taeniolatus. Next base: position 12,761,563 of record NC_084504.1, on the reverse strand, counting down.
CACATAGAAACAAACAACCATTTGCACTCACATTCACACCTACGGGAGTTTTCAATCAACCTACCACGCATTTTTTTGGGATGTGGGAGGAAACCGGAGTGCCTGGAGAAAACCCACCCAGGCATGGGGAGAACATGCAAACTCCACACAGGCGGGGCCTGGATTTTAACCCTGGTCCCCAGAACTGTGAGGCAGATGTTCTAACCAGTCGCCTACCTTGCCGGGTACTGTTATTCAGGGCTTATGATTTTTTTGGGGGGTAAGAATCGCTCTGTATGTATGTGTGTGTGTGTGTGCGCGTGCATGTGCGTGTGTTTAAAAAAAAAAAAAAAAAAAAGAACGCCCATGTGACATGGTTGTAATTGTACGGTTATTTTATATTTCCCTCTCACCGCTACTGAAGGGGAGTTAGTTCACTTAAGTTTTTCCTTTAGGGGGGGACAGGTCGCTGCGGGCTTGGCCGACAGGATCACCGGCTTTCACATGTGGGGAGCGGAGCAGTCACGAGTCTTGTAATCGATCGGTAAAGAGAAGTCTGGGCAGGCCGAAGTGGCCAGCCAGGTTGCCGCTCTGCGCCAAAATGAAGCATACATTCCATTCCAAAAGTATTGGAACGGGAAGGTAAATTCCTTTTGTTTTTGTTGTATACTGAAGACATTTGAGTTTCAGATCAAAATATGGGTATGAGACAAAAGTTTAACAATTCCAGCTTTTATTTCATGGTATTTACATCTAGATGTGTAAAACAACTAAGGACAGAGCACCTTTTGTTTGAACCCACCCACTTTTCAAGTGAGTAAAAGTATTGGAACATGTGACTGGGTGTTTCTAGTTGCTCAGGTGTTGACTTTTAGAGTCATTGCTTCAACATTAGATAGTGCTCGTCTTTGGGTTTCACTTGAGAAAACTACATTTGCTGTTAAGCAAACATGAAGACCAGAGAGCAGTTATTGCAAGTAAGGGTTATGCCACCAAATATTAAGTGTTATTCACTTTAAATTAATTTAATAATGTCTGTTCCAGTACTTTTGCTTATTTGTAAAGTGGGTGGCTTCAAACAAAAGGTGCTGTGTCCTGAGTTGTTTAACACATTTAGATGTAAATACCATGAAATAAAAGCTGGAATTCTGAACTTTTGTCTCATATTCATCTTTTGATCTGAAACACAAATGTCTTCAGTATACAACAAAAACAAAGAAATTGACCTTGCCGTTCCAATAATTTTGGAGGGGACTGTATAACCGCGAGGAAGGTTTGAAGTGTAGTGCAGCTTGCGGGCTAGATAGCTGGATAGCTGCCTTCTTAAACCACAAGCAAGTGAGCCACCCTTCTGTCGCAGTTTGGTTATGTGGGCTGGCCGTCTCTGGCTGAGCACAGTGGCGTGGTCCAAGGTGAACCCAGTCAAACTGGGCCTTATACATCTACATGAACTCAAGTATCGTGCTTCAGTTCAGTTTTGACAAACAAAAGGTGAGTATTGTATATGTCTTTTAGGCCAAAATCTTCCTCCTTTTTAAATCTGTTAAAACTATCTGACAGCTTAAGTTACTTACATACCCGTTTTAAAATTGTCCACACAAAATGTTCAATATTAATTTTGATTCGCAACTAAATTTGAATTTGAGAAAATTCTATTTCCTGAACTCAATAAAGTACTTAGTTCTTTTGCGTAAAAGAGTAACTGAAAACAAAATCTGCAATATAGTGGGACCGTGAAACATGAAACGCACACCAGCCACAAAGCTTGTACCCCTCTCATTGGTTAATTGTTCTCATGCCAGGGAGCGAAAGAAAAAGAGCGAAAAGGTGCGCAAGAGGAGTCGAAGCGGGTCAGCCAATCCACCCGTCTTCCGGGGCAGGAACACAGCCATGGACGCACAAGAGGCCCTTGCCAGAAGGTAAGCAATTGTTTCACTGAAAAGTTGGTGAACAAAAGTGTCAAGGACCCATGCCAGAAATTGACCTGGAAGTCGGCCAATTTGGTCTGAAGCATCCATCTTCGACAAACTCCCACTAAGAAATTCACCCAAATTGGAAGCAAGTACCCGAAACAGATAGCCACTCTAATTGCCAAGCATTTTTTGTCTGCACCATTTCACGTGCCACCAATGGACAATTTCAAGTCTTCAATCAACTTAAGAAGGATATTTTTCAGGGCTCCAGACTGCGACCAAATTGATCGCATTTGCAACCTTTTTTTCCAGCTTGTGTGATTAAAAATGTTATCTGGTCGCATTTGTGGGAGTGCATGTTTTAATTGTTGAAAGTCACCCTTTCGTTCCCCCCACTGCAATCTCTTCCCCCTGCACTCTACGGTTGTGAAGAAAGCGGCATCTAAATTATTATGAATCCCATTTGAGTTAAAAGCAACCCACTGCAATATGATTGGCTGCCTCGCTGCTCCCTCTAGATAGGACACGCGCTATTGTCCACAGCGCCGTCCCGTACGTGCGCATCACATGTGTGTCAGACAAAACTTTGTGACAAGCGTTTCACTATTTAAAAATGTTCTATCGCTGATTATTTTGTAAAAACAATTGAGAACAGAAAAGGTGGAGTCTGGTGGTGACGGAGTGCCAACAAAAGGTGCCAAATCAGACGGCATTGATTAAACATCGGCCAGGATGTAGGTGAAGAAAAAATGTACACTACACTAATTTACTAGTGACCAAATTTTTCGCCTGCAAAATGGCGCAAAAGTGCATATTTGGTCTCAGACCGAAATACTTTTATCACTGATGTGATGAATAATTAAATGAAACCTAATGAAAAACTGCGACCGGCTTGTACCTGACTAGATAAAACGGGAACTAAATGTGGTTAGCCTCAAGTTGATAAAGGAACTTGTGGTATTCTAAAAGCGACACTGAGGTAATGGAATAAGTGGTGACTATTTTGACTGGAGTACTGAGCGTGCCACCAGAAAGTATTCACACTCCTTCACGTTTTCCACATTTTGCTATTTTACAGACTTATTGTAAAGCTGTTTTGAATATAGTTTTCTTGAAAAAAAACCCTACATAAAATATCACAATGAGAAAGTGAAAACATATTTTCAGACATTTGTGTACATTTATAAAGAAATGTGAAAAAGCAAACATAATGGGTACATAAGTATTCACACCCTTTGCTATGACACTCAAACTTGAGCTCAGGTGCATCTGATTTCTACTGATCATCCTTGAACTACTTCTGCAACTTGGAGTCCACCTGTGGTAAATTCAGTTGTTTGAACATCATTTGCAATGGCACACATCTGTCTTGATAAGGTCTCATAGTTGGCAGTGCAAATTAAAGCAGTAACCAAGCATTGAAGTCGAAGGAATTGTCTGCAGACCTCCGAGACCGGATTGTGTCAAGGCACAAACCTGGGGAAGGATACAAAAGAATTTCAGCAGCATTGAAGGTCCCTTTAGTGTCTATTATTTGGAAATGGAAGAAGTTTGGAACCACCGGGACCCTTTCTAGATCGGGCCATCCGACCAAGTTGCGTAACCGAGGAAGAAGAGCCTTGGTCTGTGAGGTGAACAAGAACCCTATTGTCACTAAGGTGGAGCTCCAGTGTTCCCTTGCGGAGATAGCAATGGTTGAACTTCTGCATGGTTCTAACGCACTCCACCAATCAGGCCTTTATTGTATGGTGGTCTGATGGAAGGCACTTCTCACTAAAAGGCACATTGGATCCCACTTGGAGTTTGCCAAAAGGCACCTTAAGGATTCTCAGACCGACAGAAACAAAATTATCTTGTCCGATGAAGCCAATATTGAACTTTTTGGCCTGAATTGCAAGCGTCATATCCGGAGAAGAAGGGGCACTGCTCATCACCTGGCTCACACCATCCCGACTGTGAAGCATGGTGGTGGCAGCAGCATGGTGTGGGGCTGTTCTTGTGCTTCAGGAACTGGCCGACTTGTCTGCATAGAAGGTAAGATGACAGCTGCCAAATATAAAGTAGTATAAAGTAGAAAAATGACTGTCCATTGACGCCGCCCATCCAACCTGACTGACCTTGAGAGGATCTGCAGAGAGGAATGGGAGAAAAGGCCCTAAAACAGGTGTGCCAAGATCATAGACATACCCAAGAACCCTTGAGGCTGTGATTGCTGCCAAAGGTGCTTCAACTAAATATTAAGCCAAGAGTGTGAATACTTATGTACCTATTAGTTTTACATTTTCAATAAATTTCCACAACTGTGTGAAAATGTTTTTACTTTGTCATAATGGGATATTTTATGTAGATATATATATATATATTTTTAAGAATACTATACCCAAATCGGCTTGAGAATAAGTCTGCAACATAGAAAAATGTGGAAAAAGTGAAGCGGTGTGAATACTTATGGTGGCACTGTATTTTAAATACAACCCCAATTCCAATGAAGTTGGGACATTGTGTTATACATAAATAAAAACAGAATAAAATGATTTGCAAATCATGTTCAACCTATATTTAATTGAATACACTACAAAGACAACATTTAATGTTCAAACTGATAAACTTATTGCTTTTAGCAAATAATCATTAACTTAGAATGTTATGGCTCCAACACGTTCCAAAAAAGCTGGGACAGGGTCATGTTTACCACGGCGTTACATCACCTTTTAACAACATTCAATCAACGTTTGGGAACTGAGGACACTAATTGAAGCTTTGTAGGTGGAATTCTTTCCCATTCTTGCTTGATGTACAGCTTCAGCTGTTCAACAGTCCGGGGTCTCCGTTGTCGTATTTTACGCTTCGTAATGCGCCGCACATTTTCAATGGGAGACAGGTCTGGACTGCAGGCAGGCCAGTCTAGTACCCACACTCTTTTACTACAAAGCCACGCTGTTGTAACACATGCAGAATGTGGTTTGGCATTGGCTTGCTGAAATAAGCAGGGGTGTCCATGAAAAAGACGTTGCTTGGATGGCAGCATATGTTTCTCCAAAACCTGTATGTACCTTTCAGCATTAATGGTACCTTCACAGATGTGTAAGTTACCCATGCCATGGCACTAACACAGCCCCATACCATCACAGATGCTGGCTTTTAAACTTTGCGTCCATAACAGTCCAGATGGTTCTTTTCCTCTTTGGCCCGGAGGACACGACGGCAACAATTTCCAAAAACATTTTGAAATATAGACTCGTCGGACCACAGAACACTTTTCCACTTGGCATCAGTCCATCTTAGATGAGCTCGGGCTCAGAGAAGCCGGCGGCGTTTCTGGGTGTTGTTGATAAATGGCTTTTGCTTTTCATAGTAGAGTTTCAAGTTGCATTTACGGATGTAGCGCCGAACTGTATTTACTGACATTGTTTTTCTGAAGTGTTCCTGAGCCCATGTGGTGATATCCTTTACACATTGATAACTGTTTTTGATGCAGTGCCGCCTGAGGGATCGAAGGTCACGGGCATTCAATGTTGGTTTTCGGCCTTGCCGCTTACATGCAGTGATTTCTCCAGATTCTCTGAAACTTTTGATGATGATGTGGACCGTAGAAGATGAAATCCCTAAATTCCTGGCAATTGTATGTTGAGGAACATTGTCCTTAAACTGTTCGACTATTTTCTCACGCACTTGTTCACAAAGAGGTGAATCTCGCCCCATCTTTGCTTGTGAATGACTGAGCAATTCAGGGAAACTTCTTTTATACCCAATCATGGCACCCACCTGTTTCCAATTAGCCTGTTCACCTGTGGGATGTTCCAAACAAGTGTTTGATGAGCATTCCTCAACTTTCTCACTTTTTTGCCACCTATCCCAGCTTTTTTGGAACATGTTGCAGCCATAAAATTCTAAGTTAATGATTATTTACTAAAAACAATAAAGTTGATCAGTTTGAACATTAAATATCTTGTCTTTGTAGTGCATTAAATTAAATATAAGTTGAACATGATTTGCAAATCATTGTATGCTGTTTTTATTTGTTTAACACAACGTCTCAACTTCAGTGGAATTGGGGTTGTAAATGCGAGCTGCCAGCTGATCTGTTCTGCTGGTGAGCGAGCGAGCATGCCCGCACGCACCATGTAAAGTACGGGTAAGCATTTTTCCTCCTGTTGCAAGTCACTCACAGCTTTTCTTTTACACACCACATTATCAATAGCAACTGCTATTGATGAGTAATGATTTATCCATTTTTTGTTTAGGACTATGATTTTAAATGGGTACATTTTCTTTTACTAGTAAATCAATTCCAAAATAGGTATTAACACTAGATAAGCCAGCCCGGCTGATCGTCGTGCCTCCGTGGACACCATGTTGGGAAGGTCGTCCTTACTGTGAAGACAACGACAAGCTGGTCATGTTTACATTTAGCCGAACAAAAACAACATTTTTCATATTTGTCTTACACTGCCCAAACGTGGATATTTCAGCCCCCTTATAACTTGAGAAAACACCTTGCAGTAAATTGAAGATGTTTTGTTGTAGTTTTGGTAGTGCACGCACACACAGAGCAATATCACAATTTGCACATTCACATTTTTATTTTATTGATGTTCATGCTGTGGTTAAAAAAATGAGAAGTTACTATTTAATCAGTACATGAGTAATTTTCACTGTGTACTTTTTACTCAAATATTTTTTTGGAGGACTACTTTTTACTTAAATCACATTATTGTGAAGTAACTGTACTCTTACTTGAGTACAATATTTGGCTACTTTACCCACCTCTGGGACCGGACATCCTCTATTGCTACTCTTGCGTTTAAGCAACATTTTTGCTCCTCAGATCAGCCAGTGTGGTATTTGTTGCACTGGTCTTTTGTATTTTCGCGTTGAGGTGCTGTGGGTCGAGGCCCTGGTTGTGGTCCCAGTGGAACAGCTAAGCACACGTAACATCGGCGACAAGAGCTGATCTGCTAGTACATCTTGTATTACTTAGGAAATGCGCCTACAATTATCAAATGAGTTTACGGATGTTAAATGTGACGGAGCGATGTTAGGGAATATGTCACAACACAGAATGAACTAACTTCAAATTCAGAAATGGCCAATAAAAATGGAAAAATACTATACTTAATATTTTCTTGGAGGATGCATTTGGGATTAGCCTTTGAAGTTTGTAATAGTGAAAAATTAAGTGAGACAGACTGATTTTAGTCAATTCTTTTCTACAATGTGAGTGCTTAAAGAGGAGAAGGCTATTCTTGTGGCACAGCTTGAAGCAGGCATCAGGTGCAGATGGAAATGGACCTGGCTCAAGTTGGAGGCCAAAAAAGAAATGAGGCAAATTTTATTTTAATCTTAAATTTGTACATCAACATGTACTTGAGCGGTGTAAATAAATGTTTTTCTGTTGTGTTTTGCCCTATTGTACTCTTCAAAGTCTTCCAGATTGCTTAATTTATGTTAAAATCAAACAAACTTTCTGCGGATTCCCCCCAGACCCCCCTACAATGTTTTATTTTTTTGTCACCTTTTCATGCCTTTGGTGTTTGCATGTCTGTATACGGTGGTGAAACATTTATGCAATCGGTTTATTTATGTTAATCACATGGTTGTCTTAATGCTTAAAATTAAGTGGTTTTCCCAGGGGAAGAGGGCTCGGAGACCTCATGAGCTGGTCGAAAAAATTTTCAAATGAAAATAAAGCCTTTTTTTTGTTTTTAATAATTGACCTGTTTTGTCAGCCACTGCATGTTGCAGACAGTTTTCTTGTTCACACCAAAATATTTTGCAACTATCATAGCTCGAGTCACTATCAAGTTTTACTTCTACAAAACTATGGTTTGCCATGGTCGTGCTTGTACCACCTCAAAAAAAGTGTGACCAAATCATGTGCCAGTACCAGTGCAAAAGTCAGTGTAGAGGCCTGATGTTTTTGAATATGGAAGGAAGCTGGTGTACCAGAGGAAACCCCATTCATGCATGGGGAGTACATAGGAACTTCACACAGTTCCAACAGAGATTCGGCCCAGGCTTTCCTGAAATGTAAGGGAGATGTGCTTACCATCATGCCTCCAGGCTGCCCCAGTCCAAAATAAACAAAACTAATTAAGTTCTTCCATTTAGTAGTACCGGTAGTTGGATACTCCTCTTGGCATAAAGATTTGACTGTAGGTATAAAAAAACAAATGCACTTTTTAGCATTTTTAAGTCTATGAAAAACATTTGATATGTAGGTTTGCCCCACCCTACTGTGTTGTGTGCGTTTAACAAGTCTGCTTCACAAGCCAAAAGGTCCTGGAGCTTGATTACTGACTCAGGCCCTCCTCTGTGGGTTTTCCCCAAGCACTCCAGATTCTTCCCACATTCCCAAAAACTTGCACACTGAAGACTCTAAATTGTCCAATAAGGTTAATGCGATTGTGAATGGTTGTTTGTCTCTGTGTGTCCTGCGATTGACTGGCGAGCAGTCAAGGGTGTACCCCACTTCTCTCAACCAAAGTCAGCAGCTGGGATATGCTTCAGCTCTCCCGCCACCCGACTGAGTACAAACGCTATAGAAAATACATGAATGGATGGATGGTCAGTATTCTTCTAAAATTGTATTGAAGTAATATTATTTACTCGTTTGCTTGCTTATCTTTGCAGGTTAGAGCGAGCCAAGAAGCTCCAGGAGCAGAAGGAGAAGGAGTTGTTAGAAAAACGTCAGCAAGAGGTTATTGGAGGTGAGGTATATTTTTCATTGCCATTTTACAACGGTACTTTGACTTAGGTCTGCCCTAACTTTTTTCAACAACTCAACCTTCTGATGTTACTAACTAGGCCATGCCTCTTAAGGCACACATCCAAAACATGAATACTACAGTACGTACAGTTATCCGCTACATAGGAACATTACGTGACCAAACCTGGAAAACCGGTTAGAGAAATATATGCTGCACTAACAAGCATGACAATGGGTTGATGACGTTTTAAAGCCGAACTTGCTAAAACAAAAATTCATGGTTGGTGTCTTTGGACAAACATTAAATACATGTATATCATTTATTTATACAAAAACAATATGGTACACGTGAACATGCTTAGTTTATTGACAGCTGTGGTGGCTGAGTGGTGACATCTTTAAAAATAAATAAATAAAAGACTGTAGACATTTAAAATTAGACTTTACACTGATCTGATCGGTATCGGACGATATTTAGCATTTTATGTTGATCGGCTTTAATGTCATAATTCGCCGATCGGCGCCGCAAAAGACATTTACTCTGCGTCGCCATCGTGCACAGTATAGTTGAATCCAAAAGCTAGTTTATTTTTAGCCTTGTCGTGTGTCTTTTGACATAGTACTGTAAATATCTGACGGCCAATAAAGTTACAAACCATTAGTGCAAATGTGCAACCACTCAACCAATGTCACTTCACTGAAGTTCTGCTCAGTGTAGGCTGAGGCTCGTAGCGGGAGGGAGCGCGTTTATTTTACCAAAGTTAAGATACTTTTGTTCACGGCTGCCGTTGGGCATAAGCACGTCTTCGTGCGCGTTCTTCTTCGTTGGTTTTCGCCACCTTCTTCTTCGGAGTCAGTGGACTGTAGGCATCGAAACTAGGAACCGAAATTTTTACATTTTAATGATTCCGGGAGAACCGGAACGTTGGTCCCGGTTCCAATCAGTTCTCGATACCCCACCCTATCTGTACTTGAGTTTCACTGATTCACAAAGCGCAGGCCTGATGGAATTACAGTTTATGCACTCAAATGTTTTTATTTTAGCACTAATGGCGCTGCTGATTTTATAATCTTAACGTGTAAAGTAATTTGGTCAAAATAAGTTTGATCCATGTGTGTGTGTGTGTAAATTTCAAACCTTACCGTTCCTTAATACATTCAGTATTTAATTTAATCTTGGTCAGTTGTTTCAAACATTTTATACCATGTACCACCTATAAAAATACTTACTCTCCAAGTACCACCATTATGACCAACATTAAAATACAGCAGTATGCTACGCCTAAAAGCGGTATTGAATATTTTAGACCAGTGTAACATGCATGCATCTTGTGAACATTAACACTGTCCTTGAGTATTGAAAAATAAACTGTACTTAAATTATTTAATTAAATGTCTCAAACACAAAAGTGAAATTAAAATTGTACCTAAATAAATACTTCAAGACGGTTCTAAACTATTAATTTTAAATGTATTGAACTTCAGGTAAATACAACTATTTATTTTATAATTATAATTTCCTGGAATTAAAAAAAAGCTGAAACCACTTAACATGCACATTTAATTCAGTGATTCCTTCATGCACAACTAGAGGGACCCCACATATCACTGGTGGTACTTGTATCACACTTTAAGAAGTGCAGATCTAGGTGAATGTGATGATTACTTTCAGAAAGTGAAGGGAAAGTTTACATTACCCTTTACACACTTTGTTACCTGACTAAATTCACTGCAGTTTTCATCGGCTATAGTCTTATGGTATTTCGTCAACTACAACAAGACTAAAACAGTTTCGATGACAAAATTACGACTAAACCTAAATTATATTTTACTCAAATGACTATGACTAAAAGTACATCAATCAATCGGTCAATTTGCTGTTAAAATTAACACTGGTTGCACAGATATCGGGTTACACTTCATAAAACTAGTTTGTCTTTACATTGTTTTATTAGCCATTTTTCTTCGTTGAAAACGTAAAACAGTTGTGGTTGATAACATTTCAGTTCATTCCAATGCGTAAAATTCTGTTGTAGGAGTTAATTGAGTTACAAGCTTGGTCACGGAATGAATTAAACTTGTAAGCCAAGGTACTGGTGTATTTCCTTGTGCTGAGTTGTGTGTATGTTCCAGCGACCTCTCCAGTGGCTGCCGCAGCTACCCCGACCGCCGTCTCGGCTGTAGCCGCCTCGTCCAACCATGCCCTCAATGTGGCTGCGCTGCTGGCATCGGGCACACAGGTGACGCCGCAGATCGCCATGGCAGCGCAGATGGCAGCGCTGCAGGCTAGGGCGCTGGCTGAGACGGGCGTGGCTGTCCCCAGCTACTACAATCCGTCCGCAGTTAACCCCTCCAAGTTTGCCGAGCAGGAGAAGAAGCGCAAGAAGCTGTGGCAGGGCAAGAAGGATGGGGTAAGACTGGCTGTGTGGTGAAGCAGCGTGTGCATCATTAGCTAAGGTCATTTTTTACGCTGTGCTCCAAAAGACTGTCAAATACGGCATGTGTGGGATCACCAGGGGGTAAAAACAACTTAGTTTGTTACAGTAATAGTAGTTTTTCCCATTTGTCTCTTTATGAAAAGCAGCAATTCTAATCACGACACACACAAAGTGAATGTAATGTCCCCACAAGTGGCCAAGGCTTTACACAGCTTTCTGGTGCACTTTCAATCGCTTTATTGTACAAACAGTATGAAACTTCACTTGCCAGACCCTGCCTTTTAAAGCCAACCTAGTGAATGACCTGCAGAGAGCTGGGACCAAAGTAACAAAGGCTACCATCAGTAACACACTACGCCGCTAGGGACTCAAATCCTGCAGTGCCAATCCTGAAAACGCTTATTGGCTGATTTTGCCTGCTTTTTCAAGAATTATTTTTTTAATTAAATGCAATTATAATGTGTGTCAATTATCCACACATTTCCGATATTCACAGTCCCATGAACAGCAGGGGTCCACTCTAGTAATTTTACAAAATTACTGTACTCATATTTTTTGAACTGTTTGAAGAACTTTTATATTTTTTTTTTTTCCCTGGAAAAAAAATTATTCCTCAATACGGCTGCTTGTGTAAGATTCGAACTTCATTCTCAAAAAACAAAACAAAGCTTTGACAAATGTAGATGATGAGAAAAAGTCCCAAAAATTCACTAACAAAAATATGAGTATATAAATAGTACGACAATAGCAATTTTAACTTTAAACAAGTTTACAATTTTTATCTAAAAAAACAAGACACTCTTCTTCCCGCAGCTGACAGAAATGTCACATTACATCTTGCTTCTCACGCACGTAATTGTTTAATACTGCAAAATAAATTTTTATCTAGTATCTTAATTAATTAATGAGATAATCAGTAAGATACTCAATTCTAATAATATTCAATAGTTGCAGCCCTAAGAGACCTTGTCTATAATGTATTCCATGTGTCTGCTGTATGCAGTTAATCCTCTTCACTGTCAGAAATTAACTAAAAGACCGTTTCTGGTGTTTCTCTGCAGTTTTTCTGGTTTATTGTTCTAATGGTGTCTTCTGATTGTGTCATTTTCCAGGACAAGTCCCAGACAGCTGAGTTGTGGGAGAAGCTCAACTTTGGCAACAAGGACCAAAATGTCAAATTTCGCAAATTAATGGGCATTAAGGTAAGTGTTTTTTCTCCGCAAATTTTCCATCCGTTGACATTTTACGAGCGGTGACGTTGGTCCTGCCAGGCTGACGACGAGGGGGAAGCATCCAAACCGCTCAACGATGAGGGCCTAAAGACCCTCCAGAAACAGGAAGAGATGTTCCGCAATCTGGACGTCCAGTACGAGATGGCCCGGTCACAGACGCACACCCAGCGTGGCATGGGCCTTGGCTTTTCCTCTGCGTTTTCTCGGGGAATGGATTTCATCTAGGGGACATTTGTGGGACATTGTTGTAATTTATTCCCGGAGATTATGTAAATAAGAAGTCCCAAAAGTGCATACATCACTTAAAATGGACAAGGCTGATTCGGAATAGATCTGTGGTAGGTTTTTTTTGTTTTGTTTTTTTACATGTGAAAATATAAAGTACTCCTTAAAAGTTTTGATATTGGGACTTTGGGTGAAATTTCAAGATGAACCTAAAATGTACTATAACCTTTACAAGTGAACTTCTCTGAATTTTTGAACGCGTGTCCAACTGTTCATTGTTTCAGTACTTTTTGAACAACTTCCTGTTTAAACCATGAAAATTCCCAAGGAGGTCCACTTGTGTACCTTTCTGTGACTCCTCCAGTCTCTGTAGCTGTTGAAACCTGTTAGCAAGACTTAACAGGATGTTCGCAGAGGCAAGTGGCCACTGAGTTTTGAGTGTCACAGTGTCATCAGCACGTTGTAAGAGAGAGAAAGAGAGAGAGAGAGACTGGAAAAGGGACAGAAGTGGACTTTGGAAGTGCAGTTGTGAATTCATGAGTCAAACACCTGTTGTGAATTTAACATTAAACAATGAGGTGATGGGAAAAATTCACAACAGGTGTTTGGCCCACTATTACTTTCTGTGACTCCTCCAGTCTCTCTGAAGCAACCTGCTAATAACACTCTGTGACACTCTTCAGATTGGTGGCCACTTCCTGCTGAGGATATCCTGTCGTGTAATCGGCAGGTTGCTACAGTGAGACTAGAGAAGCCGCAGAGAGGCATAGTAGAAATAAATACAACTGTTGTAATTTGCCATTCAGCTTCTTTTTAGAGAACAGCAAGTTGTGCAAAAAGTACTAGCAAAGTTATGTGCATTGAAAAGTTTACAGAAGGTCAAATTAAGTTTACCTGTAAAGATTATAGTGCACTGGCTGGCGACCAGTTCAGGGTGTACTCGCCCGAAGAAAGCCGGGATAGGCTCCAGCACGCCCGCAACCCTTGTGAGAAGAAGCTTTAAAGATGGATGGATTATAGCGCACATTGGGTTCATCTGGAAATTTTACCCTAAGGCCCCAATATCCCTAGCTTTTTGACAGTAGTGTATGCAAGTGTTTGGAAACAGAATGTCATATAATGTGAACAATGTTTATAACCATTGGGGGGGGGGGATTGGCTCAATTGAAGAACTGTTGTTAAAAAAAGCCCCTAAAACATGTAAACCCATAAATGCTTAAATAATTTGTTTGCTTGTTGCATTTGTAATTTCATTCATTTAGTTTGGCCCCTGATAGCAAAAAAGTCCTCCGCCCTGCTTTGACTGTCACAATGGATGAAGACAAAGCGTGGGCGGATGAACCCTAAATTCTAATGTACCCCAAATAAATTAGTCCAAATGATTTGTTAGACTGTCATTTATTTAAAAACCAACACCAAAAGGCAGTACTGTGAATAAGTGATGAGCATGACTGCCTCACAGTCAAAGGGTTTCTGTTTTAAATCTTTGCAGCCTTCTTGTGTGGACTATGCATATGCGTTCTCCTTGTGCTTTTTGGTTTTGTGTGGGTACTCCTGCTGCTTCATTCCAAAGACATGCGTGTTGGCTTCACTGAAGACTGAATTGTCCTTGTAACCCGCCTCAGACCCAAATTCACCCACGACCCTAATAAGGACAAGCGGTATAGAAACAGGATGGAGAGTTTGACAAATTTACCATAATCTTTCTATGAATGAATCACCTCAACAAGCACCCCCCAAAAATCTAATTTTACTGCCATGTTCATGTGAAAAAAATATTTTAGGATTGAGTGCCCAAATTTACAGGATTTCGAGTTACAAGCAGTTGATTGTTTTTGCTTTGTGTTGTAAGATAAACATTTTAGTTACAAGGAAGTTTTGAAAATACCACAGTTTGAGTAAAGTGTTACAAAAAAAATTAGCAATTAAGCTTCTGTAATGCCCTTGCATGTGGGCAAGAAGAGCCAGGTATTTTGTATCTGCTTGTGACAGCACAGCATTCCCTTTTCGGGATATACTGTACAGGTATGTGCCCAAAAATTTGAACATTGAGGAAAAGTCATTTTCAATCATTTGTTTCAAAAAGTGAAACCAGGACGGTGTACTATTGGTTAGCACATCTGCCTCACAGTTCTGAGGACCGGGGTTCAAATCCGGCCCTGCCTGTGTGGAGTTTGCATGTTCTCCCTGTGCCTGCGTGGGTTTTCTCCGGGTGCTCCGGTTTACTCCCACATCCCAAAAACATGTGCGGTAGGTTGATTGAAGACTAAATTGCCCATAGGTGTGAATGGTTGTTTATATGTGCCCTGTGATTGGCTGGTGATCAGTTCGGGGTGTACCCCACCTCTCGGCCAAAGATAGCTGGGACAAGCTCCAGCACGTCCATGACCCTAGCAGGGATAAGCGGTACAGAAAATGGATGGAAAGTGAAACTTGTATATTATATTAGTTCACTATACACAGTGAAATATCTTTTTTTTTCTCAATTTTCATGATTATAGCAGAGACAAAAAAATAAATCCAGTATTTCACAAAATATTATGACAAAGTTGAACATTGTAGGGTCACTAAAGCTAAAACAAATTCACTGCCAGCCTTCCCAGTTAACATGGATCTTTGACTTCTAAAGCCATCAATGCCAGTGAATGTGTTTAAATAGTCTCAGTCTGGCTTAGTCAGCTTCAGAAACATGGGGAACAGGGTTAGATGCAGATCCTCCTTTCTGCTTGACCTAACAGCCGAACAGGACAAAAAAAAGAGAAACTGGTTTTGCAGAAAACCATCATTGACCCCTCCATAAAGAGAAAAGGTCTCAAAAATAAATTGCAAAAGAAGCTGGATGCTCACAGAGCACTGTATCAAAGTACATACAGAGTGCAAAGAGGAAGGGGAAAATGTGGCCGGAAAAGGCGCACAAGTGACAGGGATGACCGCAGCCTTGAGTGTGTATGCTGGGTTAAAGAGAAAAAGTACTGCTCTGTGGTGCCAAGTCCTCTTTTCAAATGAAAGTTAATTTTGCATTTCATTTGGAACTCAAGGTCCAGAGTCTGGAGGAAACCTGGAGAAGCACAAAGGTCAAGGTGCTTAAAGTCCAATGTGAAGTTTCTACAGTCAGTAATGGTTTGGGGAGCCATGTCATTTGCTGGTGTGGGTCCGTTGTCTTTTTTATCAAGTCCGCAGTCAACGCAGCTGTCAGCCAGGGAATTTTACAGCACTTCATGCTTCCCGGTGCCAACGTGCTTTTTGGAGACAATGGTTTTATCTTCCAGCAGGATTTGGCACCTGCCCACAAAGCCAAAACTACCAATACCTGGTTTAATAGCCATGTAATAACAGTACTTGACTGGCCAGCAAACTCACCTGACTTGAACCCCATTGAAAATGTAAGGGGTATTGTCAAGAGGAAGCTGAGGGAACAGAAACCCCGAAATGCAGACGATCTGAAGGCCAATATCAAAGCAACTTTGGCTATAATAACACCTGAACCGTGCCAAAGGCTGATCACCTCCATGCCATGCCGCTTTGTTGCAATAATTAATGCAAAAGCCAGGCCAGCCCAAAGCTCGTGACCATAGGAATGTAGATCGACGAGTAAATTAGCTCCTTTTTCACCACTGCAGACGCTGCACCAATCCGCCTGTCGATCTCCTGTTCCATTCTCCCCTCACTCGTGAACAAGACCCCAAGTTATTTGATCTCATCGGGGCTGGTGACCCTTGTCCAGGCAAGGGAAACCTAGATCCATTTATTTTATTCGTCATAGGGGGTCTTTTAGGCGGCACGGTGGCCGACTGGTTAGAGCGTCAGCCTCACAGTTCTGAGGACCCGGGTTCAATCCCCGGCCCCGCCTGTGTGGAGTTTGCATGTTCTCCCCGTGCCTGCGTGGGTTTTCTCCGGGCACTCCGGTTTCCTCCCACATCCCAAAAACATGCATTAATTGGAGACTCTAAACTGCCCGTAGGTATGACTGTGAGTGCGAATGGTTGTTTGTTTCTATGTGCCCTGCGATTGGCTGGCAACCAGTTCAGGGTGTACCCCGCCTCCTGCCCGATGACAGCTGGGATAGGCTCCAGCACGCCCGCGACCCTAGTGAGGAGAAGCGGCTCAGAAAATGGATGGATGAGGGGGTCTTTTAGCTGTGCTTTGTCTGGTCGCTCACCTATTACCTGTTTGCCATGGGTGACCGTGCCAGGAGCATAAAGCCCCAGACAACTTAGATCCTAGGATTACTGGGACACACAAACCCCTCCACAACAAAATGACAGCCCAGGGAGGTGAAACATTCTCATTTTGTGAAATACTGGATTATTATTTTTTTTTTGTCTTTCTGCCATCATCATCAAAATTGAACCAAATAAAGGGTTGAAATGTTTCAATTCAATTTCAATAGTGTGGTGAACTAATATACAAGTTTCACTTTTTGGAACAAATTATTAAAATAAATGGACTTTCCCTCATTCTAATTTTTTGGCACATACCTGCACAATGGTTCTGTCACTGATGAATTTAGTTTATTTATGCCTTCAGCCGTCACAATAAACAATGATCAATAAACAAGGACATACTTTGCTAGCTGCACATCAACAGGGAATGACTCCAAAAATCTTTGGTAACAAAATAGCTCAAGAAAATATTAAAAACCATCTGCTGTATCTCTACCTTTCTGAATGATGACTTCTACCTTCAGTAGGTGTGTGCAGACTAAACATTTCCCCCTTCTAGCATTCATAACCCACAAGAATAGTTCTACCAAAAATACTTTGATTTTTTAATAAAATGACAAAAATGTTTCAACAAACAAAAATAAATGACACTTGATGACAGTTAAAACAATGTTTATATTTATGCTTTTATATGATACCTTATCCTCAATTCCCAGTTGGATACTTCATCCACAAGGGAAATTCACTCTTCCAGTAGTCTCCATAATGAAAACAAAAAACAGCAATGCAGGAATGCTGAAATGGTAATATTGAAGCTATAAAAATTTTCATAGTATGTAAAATATATATATATATATCATTGATAAAAGTCAAGTTTTTTAAAAATACAATAATAATATACAGCAAGGCTGAGAAGCTTGATCATCTGAAAGGGGCTCAGAGTTGAGCCACTGTTCCTCTGCATCGAGAGGAACCAGATGAGGTGGCTCGGGCATCCAGTTAGGATGCCTCGAAGTATTCCGGGCACATCCCACTGAAAGGAGGGTGTGGGGATGACCCAGGACATGCTGGAGAGAGTATGTCTCCCGGCTTGTCTTGTTACATCATGGGACAATGGCTGGATGGACAGAAATAAAAAGAAATAAAGAAAAGAAAGTCATACTTCCAGTGTGGTGTGAATGTCCAGAATAAAGTGTATGGTGATCAGTGTGCAAGATTATGACAGTAGACTACAGAGTTAAGGTAAGGTGATATTACCTTTTCCCTCCAGGGTGGAAGCCACATGTCATGGGGCGCGGAAAGAGATTTCCCCAGTCAGTCAGTGGAGAAGGGTAGTGACAGCAGTCTTGTCACTGAAGCTGCTCCTCTGGCTAGAGATGGTGCTGTGCAGTGGATGCTGTGGATTGTCCATGATGGACAGAAGCTTGTTGATTCCCATGGAAAGTTTCAAATTTAGAATATTGCCTTAAATCGCACTGAAATGTACCAAAAAATATCGAAACATTTACTGGACATTTTCCACCCCTTTTCAGTCCTACTAGGGAATCTATTTGCAGATGAGAGTGGAGTAGAGAACATGTGCCACCCCAGTGATGAGGTTGTGATTGGCGAACTCCAGGATGAGAAGCAGGATGGGGTACTCGCTTTGCCTCTTGGCCTGGTCCTCGTCCCGACTCAGCCCCATCCAGTTCAGCAGCAGCGTCCTCATGGAGTCCGGGAAAAGCTGTGCGGCCAGCTCCTCGGCTGGCGGCAGCTCTCCGATCCTCTGGATGTGGCGCTCCTTGAAGGCCTCCACTCGCCGGCTGATATCGGTGTGGGCCACGGCAAACCGGGAGCCCAGCCACCTGGCGAGCGCCATCTCCGCTGCGTCCCGCTCCTCCACTGTACCGCCCAGGCAGCGCTCAGCGTGCTCCAGGTGGAGCAGGGCTGGCTCTAGATGCTGCTCCGTGAAGTTTTTGGTGGCTAGTTTGTCACTTAGGCTCTGGAGCTTATTCTCAAGTGTGGATAAGGTTTTAGAGCGCTGCTGCGTGGAATAACAGTGATCTGATGACATGTCTCTGCTTCTGTTCTCCAGCTGCTCCGGTGATTGGTCATCAAGCACTTCACTCCCGGTGTCCGATCGGTCCAACTGCGCACTTAGGCTGTAACTGGTCTTCAATGGGCTGTCGTTCATCTGAGATTTCCACAGATCCTGCAACAGGGCGCAGTGTTACAGTGGAACTTTCAATAATGCAAATTTGTGGTCATGGTGGCTGCCAAGGGACTGACAGCAACATAAACGTACTGTAGCTGCAGAATCACCAGTTATAAGAGGGTATGCACACTTGTGCAACCACATTTCAGTTATTTTTACTTTCCCTCTCAAAAAGATTTTCAAACATTCACAGTTGAGTTATATAGTTTATAGGTCTCATTAATTGTGAAAAAAAGCTTTGAAATGATTTATCTTGGTCTCATTTTTATATCACAAAATCTTGCATTTGAATACGTGTGGAGACTATTTAGAACCTCTGAATATCTACACTACCATTGCAGGTGCAGCTGCCTGTGGCTCTGTCAAAGCACTCGTCTCTGTCACATGATACAATCTTACCTGGAAGTTGTTGAGCACTGCCAGCTGCTCTCGCTTGGCGTATATCTCAAAGGCCACGCGGAAAAGCCCGTGAATGGTGTAGAACCACAAGCCGTTGTTGGATGGCGCCACCTTCAACCCGCGGAACCGTAAGCCTGAAGAAACGCCACACAAGCGGCCTGATGTCACCATACCTGCTGGGATTTGATACTTTCTTGTCAGGTTTACCTGCAGAGAAGTGGATTTTGGTGGCCAGGCCTTTCCTGGCGAACTTGGCGTGATACCTGGGATGGTTCTCGGCACGGATGTCCGTGTGGGCCAAGAGGTCAGCACCAAGAAAGAGCGGAACCGATGCAAGTGAACCCTGAAACAGCAACTGTTATATACACATATACACACACATATATATATATATATATATATATATATATACATATACATATATAAAGTTGAAAACAGACACCTGCCATACACTGTATTGAATATAATTATACACTAGTTATTTCCACTATATTTCATATATCGTACAATCACATTTTATTTCACATACATACAAAAATAGCTGCCCTACGTACCTTTTTGGGATCCTCTGTGAGTATAAAATTCGACTCGTTAACCAAATAAATGTAACGAATTTTCCTCGAGCCTCCGTCCCAATGCGGCAACGACAAATAAGTAAGGTTCGCCATTGTCTACGTACAATACCAGCGAATACTGTTTCGCCAAAATACGAGAACTGAGTCGGAACGCTAACAATGTAGCGACACCGTGTAATCACTTAAACCCCGAGTTGTGACTTACAGACTACATCCGCCAATTTTAACCCGTACATGTTCACCTTTAACCTGAGTTTTGTCTTACAGGCTCGGCAGACAGGTTCGTAAAAACAACAATTTGACGAAATATTTCTCATAATTCCCTATGTTACCCTGCGAAACAAAGAACATGCGTTACAGTGACGTCACTCGCGAGAAGGGGGGGGGGGTTACATTTCGTTCACAGACTTTTAACTACTTAGCGTACGTATATAAATGTCTAATTTATGTCGTGTGACGAAACTGTTGCATATTATATATTATCCTTTAACTTGCTCTGACGTCCAATTTCTCAAACCCACACATGTGAAAGCTTGCAAAACAACCAATAAGAACACCCACTTGTGTCACGTGGTGAGACCTGTACCATTTGACCAATTAACGCAAAGTATATTACGTCATAAAACACTGTGGTTCAGTATGTCAATAAGAGCGGCCGTTTGGGTCACATGATAGGCCCCGTGACATATTCGACCAATCAACGCTAAATATTCTTGGCCACGCTCATCCTCTCTCATTGACCAGGGAGCTGTAATGGAAAAAATGGCTGAAGTCGATTTTGGAGACGCGAAGCTCTTTGAGCAACCAGAGGACTTTATCCCGGCCCCCACGCACATTCGCTTTCCGGACGGGGAAGGCGCCGATACAGCGGAGGACGATGGAGAGACTGGGAGACTCCGGAGCCGCCTGGTCGAGTGCGACGACTGCATTGAGAAGCTAACGGAAGAGAATATCCTTGCGCGGCTGAGCATTTCCGATGCTAACTGTAGCTAGCTATGTAGTTTTAATACTGTAATCCTTAATTTGTGGTTCACATAAAGCTTTGAAAAGAAAGTTGAACATCCTGACGCGACCCAGGTGACAAATTAACACTGTGGTGGTGGTTTTAGTTTAAAGGGTTGTGGGCTTGTGGATAATGTTGTCTGTTGTTTTTCCTGTACAGCGGAATCACGATAGAAGATGTCAACATCGGCGGGCCCATCGCTCAAATTATTTACTCCAACAATGTCATATCAAAGTAAGTTTCAAAAGGGGTTGAAGCGTGGGTTGAGGTTTAAAAGTAGGGTTTCAGGACAAGGTTAGGTTTTTAAGCCAGTGGTAAGGTTTCAAGCGTGGCAAAGAGTGTCAAGAGTAAAACAGGTTTAAGGTTTAAAATTAGGGTTTCTAGTCAGGTTTCTTTCAAGCATTGGTAAGTGTTTCAAGACAGGAAATTCGGTTTCAATACAGGGTTAGGGTTCAAAGTAGGGTTTCAAGCCTGGGTAAGGATGTCTAAATGGGGTTAAGGTATTAAATTTGGGTTTCTAGGCAGGTTTTATTTTTCAAAGTTGGGTTTTAAGACCGGGTTAAGGTTTCATAGTAGAGTTTCAAGTGTCGGTTAGGGTTTCAAGACAGGGTTATGGTTTCAACAGTTTAAGGTGTGGTTTAGGATTTTCAAATTAGGGTTAAGGTTTAAAATTACGGTTTCAAGATGGAAGTGAGTTTAAAATTTGTTGTTCTAAGCCTGGGTTGGGGTTTTCAAGTACAGTTCCAAATCTGCGTGAGTGAATCAAGCCAAGGTTTGGGTTTCATGAAAGGGTTAAGGTTTAAAATTTAGGTTTCAAGTCAAGGATATGGGGTTTAAATTAGGGTTTTAAATCTGGGCAAGTGTTTCAAATGAGAGTCAGAACTTCAAGCAAGGTTTAAATATTTCAAGATAGGGTCAAGATTAGGCTTTACACGATCAGGATTTTTGGGGCCGATCAGCGAGTTGAAAAAAACGATAACCGATCACAAGATGGCGGAATGCGTCTTTAAATGACGTGGTCATTTACTGTATATACTTGTGTACTTAATTGCTCATAAAATTATATTTACAATAAATCTAGCTTTGTTCATTTATTCCAGTGAGGCATAGTCACAGACAGAACAAATGATAAATGGTCTTCTATAAGGAAGTACATACAGTAATTAATGTATCCACTTTTTGTGCCATTTTTGTTTGTTGGTGTGCTGTGAGAGTTTTCAATTGTAAAATATGTTTTCTTTACTCCATAAAGGTTGAAAATCACTGCTCTAGCCAGATCATGTATTCTAATCAGTCAGGTCAAACCAACATTACAACATGACAGAAATAATGGGTGCTAACTTGCTGTAATTAAATTACTTTATTTTTAATGAAATGACTTCACCCACACCGAAACTTTAGAGCATGATTCGACAGAACCAGAATCAGAATCATCTTTATTTGCCAAGTATGTCCAAAACACACAAGGAATTTGTCTCCGGTAGTTGGAGCCGCTCTAGTACAACAGACAGTTTACAGAACACTTTGGAGACATAAAGACATTGACAAAAAAACAATTGTGCAAAAAGATGCAGAGTCCTCCAGCACTTAGAGCAGTTCGAATGACTAATATTGCAATAGTCCGGTGCAATGACCATTGTGCAAAGGGCGCTGAGACTTCAAGGAGTGTATGCGGTTTAAAGTGATGAGTAGTGTGATAATCTGGGACAATGTTGGTTGTGCAAAAGTTACAGATACTCCTCAATCAGTGTGCAAATGGAGCAGATGCTACTCTGGCATGAGTGGCCAGTATATGCAAATAGTGCAGCATGGCGAGACAACTACAGTGAGTGCACGAGTAATACATAATTGGCCCCACAGAAATGTGACAACGAACTCAAGTCAAAAAAATTGCCAGCTTGTTGTAATGGAATTATAGGTTAGGTGTTTAAAAAGTTGATCGCAAGAGGGAAGAAGCTGTTGGAATGTCTACTAGACATGTTTACGTCCAACCCTTCGTGGTACCACTAGCTTGCTAGGCTACATAACGTTTTGTTGTCTGCCTGCGAGCCATATCGTATTCAAAGTACGGGAACATAACTCAAGCAAGCCTTAAGCCAACGTCCTCTCCTATCCTGAGCACCGGTGACCACCAACACACATTTTCCCCCATTTTGTCCTTATTATACAAGAGCTCCACTCTTGTTGTCGTCGCCAAGGTAACAAGTGTATCCAGTCACATTTGAGTTGACAAAGCCCAATGATTGTAAAAAACGGGGTGCGGTGGTATCGGAATACAAGATTTTATTGCAGTAGTCTGACATAGTGCAATTGTGAAAGAGCAAATTTGTCTTGTTTGAGCTGGGCATTACATTTTTTTTTAATAACTTTATTGGCTCTCAGATATTTCCAATACTACATCAAAAGATGCGCGACAAGGCTAAAAATAAACTAGCTTTTGGATTCAAATATCCTGTGCATGATGGCAACGCGGAGTAAATGTCTTTTGCAGAGCCTTGATCGGACTGGGGAATTATGACATTAAAGCCGATCAGCATAAAATGCTAAATATCGGCAAGTCTAGTCAGGATGTTAAAGTAGGATTTCAAAAACCCAAAAATTCAGAAGGTCCAAATCAATGTCCTTTTGTTGACAAAAATCTTGTCCTCACTGAAACTTTAATTCTCAGGCAATGTCGTCAAGAAATCGAGGATTCCATCTGCGGTGTTATACTGAGATATCAGAAAGAGGGAAACCACGACAGACGCTCGGCATCACACATGAAGCCTCAGGTGTGCACGCTCGTCTGTGTCCGTGCTTGTGTAGATGTGCTGCATGGGTGTGTGGATGTGATGCGTCTGTATGTAAATGCTGCGTTTGTGTTGATGTATATATACCATGTATGTTTTCATTTTGATCACTAAAAAAAAAAAATACAAAAATTCTTCTGTGTCCTCTGTGAAGCCTTCCTCATTTGCCATTGATGAAGACCCACTCAACATGTCCTCCACTAGCGTGGGAACCACAACGGAAGCCTTTAAAGTGAGTTCACACACTCACAAATCCTGTTTTCACAGCCTTAACTGACTCTGTGGAAAAGTATACCTTGAGCCTTCGGCAGGGGCGTTCAGTTTAACACCCCCACTCACTTCTCCTGCCCTTTTGTGTTGAAAGCAATTGTCACTGTATTTTAAATATTACCCATTTTAAAAATATTTTACATGTCAGGAATGAGGGAATTATCTTGAGTTTGAGACGCTTTGTCTAGGGCTGCAGCTATCAAACATTTTTAGTATTCTAGAATCATACTAAAAATGTTCTCTAATCGGATATTCGGATAAACTATGTTTGCGTGGGTAAAGAGCAATTATGAATGCACAACAAAAAATAAGCAATTTCCCCTAATAATGAATGACTAATTGGTTCTTTTTTAGATAATCACATTTTATTTAAATTCACATCGAGCATTAAACTGTATTTTGTTGTCTTAAAACATTTTCAGTGCGGCAATTCAAACCGAAAACACACACAAATAAATTTCAGCTTAACCTTATCATTTATTATAAGTATAAAAAAACAAGGTATTAATTTAGAAAGGCATAAACAGCCTTTGTTTTTTGCAACTTCACTTGAGTTGCTAGCATTTTAGCAGGTGACATAATATTGCAGTAGTTTCATGGCTGTGCGTTGAGCTTAGACCAGCTGACTAAAACGAAGACACCTCGAGAGGAAACAAATATTACTTTCATGTAGTTTAGGTACATGACCCATTTTACTCGTTGGAGCCTATCCCAGCTGACTTGAATCATAAGCAGATTCTTTCTTTGTCCATACTTTGGCCTTTCCATCACTTTGGTAGAGGTACATCTTGGTCTCATTAGTCCATAAAACTGTTCCAAAACGTTTGTAGCTTATCTCTGTACTACTTTGCAAAATCCAATCTGGCGTTCCCATTCTTTTTGCTGATGAGTGGTTTGCGTCTTGTGGTATGCACTGTATATTTCTTCTCTCAAAGTCTTCTTCGACCAGTGGATTGTGATACCTTCACCCCTGCCCTGTGGAGGTTGACAGTAATGTCACTGACTGTTGTCTTTGGGTGTTTCTTCACAGCTCTCACAATGTTCTTCATAAACTGCTGTAGATGCCCTTGGCCGACCTGTTCGATGTCTGCTGATCAGTACAACAGTAGTTTTTCTTTTTCAGGACATTCCAAATTGTTGTATTGGCTATGGCCAATGTTTGTGCAATAGCTCTGATCAAATTTCCCTCTTCTCTCAGCTTCAAAATGGTTTATTTTTCTCCCATAGACAGCTCTCTGGTCTTCATATTTGCTTAACAGCAAATGTAGTTTTCACAGATGAAACCCAAAGCCAAAAACAAGCACTGTTTAGGCAATCAATCTAAAAGGAAACACCTGAGTAGCGATTAACACCCATCAATCACATGTTCCAATACTTGTCCTCACTTGAAAAGTGCATCGATGGCTTCAAGCGAAAGGTGCTCTCTCCTCCGTTGTTTAATACATCTAGATGTAAATACCATGCAATAAAAGCTGGAATTCAGAACAAATTTATGGTGGTATGATTGGCTTTCCACTTATGTATTATGGCCCCAACCGTGCTCAACCGTGTTGAGAAGCTTAGATATACGCCTGTTACCAATGCCATCATTATGTTTTGCAACAATTAGTTTGCGATGGTCTTGAGACAACTCTTTGCTCTTACCCATCATGAGATGTCTTGGCTCACACCTTGGCAATGAGACCTTTTTGTAGGCCATCAATTAGGGCTGAACCAGCTGATATTTATTTGCATTGACGAGGGGCTGGATTGCTGTTTGATTATTGATAGATTTTAGATATGGTCTTGGCTTTCGATGCCTTTTTGCACCTACCTTTTTTCATGTGTTCAATAGCTTTTCCCTGTGTCATTTCACATTATTACACTTAATTTCTGATCGTATTTGTTCTACTTTGTTTGTATGTATGGATTATTTGGGTTGTTCCCGACATCTGGTGAAGATTTCATGTCAGAAAGCACCTTTGGAAATATATTTAGTGAGAAAAATGGTGACATGTTAAATACTTATTTCAGCTGCTGTACATACACAAACAGACACACAGAACTTCTAACGATCCCATTTCACCCAAATAATTTTTGTCATATATTTTGGAAATCTGCTGCTTTGATGTGCCGAAGGAATAATGACGTGTGTGTGTGTGTGTGTGTGTGTAAAAACAGGTGGTGGGCAGCGTGTTGTATTTCAGAAGCTTCAGCGTGGACAAACTGGGCCAGCCGCTGTTCAATGACAGCCCTCAGCACACTGATGGATGGGAAGTGCCGATGTATCTTAAAGACGGTGCTGACATCGGATCAGTTTGGAGCCTTAAAACACTCTTGCTGTTGTTGCTTGTGTATTCTTCATGAAATGTCATTTCCTTAAGTGGAGCAAAAGCTACCAGCAGATCTTCTACCAGGTTATCGGCACGGATGGGCAGGACATAGAAGTGAAGGACAAAAGGTGTGCTGTAAAATCTGTCATAGATGCACTAGTTCTGTTTTATTATTATTGTTATTGCTAATATTTGACATGAGTTCTGTGTCCATTGCAGGCCCAAATCTGTGTGTTTTAACTGCGGTTCAAGCGCTCATCAAATGAGAGACTGCCCCAAGGTCAGTCAAAATACACACGCAGAGCACAATATTAGTAACACTTGCGCCATCTAATCCAATGAAATTTGAAATTAGTGGTTCAAGTCTGGGCTAGGATTTTAAAGCATGCTTTCCAGCCAGTGTTAGGGTTTCAAGATAGTGTTAAGTCGGGCTGGGCACTATTACCTAAAATTGAATCCCTTCACGGTAATGATATACAACCCCAATTCCAATGAAGTTGGGACGTTTTGTTAAACATAAATAAAAACAGAATACAATGATTTGCAAATCATGTTGGACCTATATTTAATTGAATACACTACAAAGACATTTAATGTTCAAACTGATAAACTTTGTTTTTAGCAAATAATCATTAACTTAAAATTTTATGGCCGCAACACGTTTCAAAAAAGCTGGGACAGGTTCATGTTTACCACTGTGTTACATCACCTTTTCTTTCAACAACATTCAATAAACATTTGGGAACTGAGGACACTAATTGTTGAAGCTTTGTAGGTGGGATTCTTTCCCATTATTGCTTGATGTACAACTTCAGCTGTTTAACCGTCCGGGGTCTCCGTTGTCGTATTTTACCCTTCATAATGCGCCACACATTTTCAATGGGAGACAGGTCTGGACTGCAGGCAGGCCAGTCTAGTACCCGCAGTCTTTTACTACGAACCCACGCTGTTGTAACACGTGCAGAATGTGGTTTGGCATTGTCTTGCTAAAATAAGCAGGGGCTTCCATGAAAAAGATGTTGCTTGGATGGCAGCATGTTTCTCCAAAACCTGTATGTACCTTTCAGCATTAATGGTGCCTTCACAGATGTGTAAGTTACCCATGCCATTGGCACTAACACAGCCCCATACCATCACAGATGCTGGCTTTTGAACTTTGCGTCAATAACAGTCCGGATGGTTCTTTTCCTCTTTGGCCCAGAGGACACGACGTCTGAAATTTCCCAAAACAATTTGAAATGTGGACTCGTCGGACCACAGAACACTTTTCCACTTCAGTCAGTCCATCTTAGATGAGCTCGCGCCCAGAGAATCCGGCGGCGTTTCTGGGTGTTGTTGATAAATCGCTTTTGCTTTGCATAGTTGCACTTTACGGATGTAGCGCCGAACTGTATTTACTGATATTGGTTTTCTGAAGTGTTCCTGAGCCCATGTGGTGATATCCTTTACACATTGTCGATTTTTTATGCATTGCCGCCTCAGGGATCGAAGGTCACGGGCATTAAATGTTGGTTTTCGGCCTTGCTGCGTACGTGCAGTGATTTCTCCAAATTCTCTGAACCTTTTGACAATGATATGGACCGTAGATGGTGAAATCCCTAAATTCCTTGCAATTGTACGTTGAGGAACATTGTCCGTAAACTTCGACTATTTTCCTCACGCACTTGTTCACAAAGAGGTGAACCTCGCCCCATCTTTGCTTGTGAATGACTGAGCAATTCAGGGAAGCTCTTTTTATACCCAATCATGGCACCCACCTGTTCCCAATTAGCCTGTTCACCCGTGGGATGTTTCAAACAGGTGTTTGATTAGCATTCCTCAACTTTCTTCGTCTTTTTTGCCACCTGTCCCCTCGGCTCGGCGCCTGTACGTTGAGGTTTGCCCCAGTGGACGAGAGGGTAGCCTCCCTCTGCCTTCGAGTGGGGGACGTCGGGTCCTGACTGTTGTTTTTGTGTGTATGCACCAAACAGCAGTTCAGAGTGCCCACCCTTTTTGTAGTCCTTAGAGGGGGTGCTGGAGAGCGCTCCTCCTTGGGACTCCATCATTCTGCTGAGGGCTTCAATGCTCACGTGGGCAATGACAGTGAGACCTGGAAGGGTGTGATTGGCAGAAACGACAGGCCCGAACGTATTGTGAGCGTCTGCTGGGAACGTCTGGCAGAATCCCCTATCAGAAGGAGTTTCAACTCCGACCTCCGAGAGGCGGGGGACATTGAGTCTGAGTGCACCATGTTCTGCGCCTCATTGCTGAGGCGGCCAACCGGAGCTGTGGCCATAAGGTGGTCGGTGCCTGTCGTGGGGGCAATCCTCGAACCCGTTGGTGGACACCAACGGTGAGGGATGCCGTCAAGCTGAAGGAGTCTTATCGGGACTTTTTGGCCTGTTGGACTCCTGAGGCAACTGATTTGGTACCGGCTGGCCAAGTGGAATGCAGCTTTGGTGGTCACAGAAGCAAAAACTCGCGCATGGGAGGAGTTCGGTGAGGCCATGGAGAGAGACTTCCAGATGGCTTCGAGGAAATTCTGGTCGACCATCCGGTGTCTCAGGAGGGGGAAGCAGTGCACCATCAACACTGTGTATAGTGGGGATGGGGCGCTGCTGACCTCGACTCGGGACGTCGTGAGTCGGTGGAGAGAATACTTAAAGAGGGGTGGATGAAATTCTCTCTGAGTTCCTAAAGGCTCTGGATGTTGTGGGGCTGTCCTGATTGACACGCCTCTGCAACAACGCATGGACATCGGGGACAGTGCCTCTGGATTGGCAGACTGGGGTGATGGTCCCCCTTTTTTAGAAGGGGGACCGGAGGGAGTGTTCCAACTACAGGGGGATCACACTCCTCAGCCTCCTTGTTCGACTGGTGTCAGAGGTTGGTCCGCATTGCTGGCAGTAAGTGAGGGTCGGACTCCGCCAAGGCTGCCCTTTGTCACCGATTCTGTTCATAACTTATATGGACAGAATTTCTAGGCGCAGCTTGTTATCCGCCATGGAGGTGAGGATTAGGAAGTACATGAGCGCAAACTCCTGGACTTTTTTCCCCTCTTCCCAACTTTTACGCTGCTATTTAATTCAAGCCACGGTGAGTGTTTTAAGAGTTTTAAAATAGGCTTTCAGGACAGGATTAGGGTTTTAAATTTGGGGTTTAAAATGGGGTTCGGGTTTATAATACCGCAATTTCTCGTGTATTATGCACATTCCCCCCCTCCCCCCCCAAAAAATCATCAAAAGTCAATAGTGCACATTATACAGGGAAAATGAAAAAAAACTTTATAAATGTATGCTGCCATCTAGAGGTTATGAAAAAGCTGTACATTTTCTTTCTAGTATGCCATTGCCACCTAGATGTTATGAAAAAGGTGTAGCCTGCACTTTCATTCCAATATGACAGGGTACATATGACTGCATATATGTACAGTTGTGCTCATAAGTTTTGATACCCAGGCATAATTTGTGAAATGTTTTGTTTTTTGTTTTGTTTTTTTAAATACGACTGACTGAACAAGAACCATCATTTTATTTATGGTTATGTTTTGTTTAATGACAATGCTTTTCTGAAATGCTTGACAGTTAAATTTGAATCCCATTAAAATAAAATTAAGTGTTTTGCCTGGCCCTTCATGTTTTCTTTAAATTGTACACATCTTACAAATTCTGCCTGGTTAATCAAACATATGAACAACTGTGTTTTCTCATTTACTAAATAAAAGTAGGGCTGGCATTTAAAAATAAGAGCAAGTAAATGAAAAGAAAGTATTACGTGTTCAAATAAAGGGCTTAACTTCACAAATTATATGAAAAACTTTAACAAAATACAGATGGTGCTTTGTTTTTATCATATGGATAGAAGCAAAATCATGCATTGTAAAAAGGCATTATACATGGGTAGAGGGGTTTTCCAGAATTTTGAGAAACTTTGGGGGTGCATATTATACATGGGTGCGCATTATACATGAGAAATTACGGTATGGGTACGTATTGACTCAAAAAAAGTGCTTTAATGTAACGGGCAATTTGCTATCTTGTACGGCACCACGCCCCTATTAGTCCGCTCTGTTAAGGTTCCAGTGTATTTCTTTTTCCTTCTGGAAGCAATAGGGTGTGTTCTACTGGGATGCAGCAGCCAATCACAGTGCACCGGCGCATGTCCTGCCTCGAACAATGTGTGAATCCTAATAACGCGTCATTGACTGTGCGTCACGCAATGCAACTAAAGTAGGCACTGTAACTTAGTTTTTTTGTTTTTGTTAATTTCGAAACTGAGAAAGCGTTCGCTGGTGATCACGAGTGCGGCAATACAAAAAAAAATTATCAAAGGAAATGTGCAGCAAATTGGCTACCAGAGCAATTAATATTTTAATCTTTTAAATAACAATGTAATTGACCTGTAATGTTGTTTTTCATCCCCCCCCCCCCCTTTCCTGAACAGAAAAAGAACAGTTTCCCTGGATCGGTTTGTCGTGCCAAAATCAACCAATGAACTAGAAAAGAAAAGAAAAAAGGAAGAAAAAAAAACTCACCAGAATCAGAATTTTGTTTCAAAGAAGGGGTTCAAGACATGGATTGGATTTCAAATTAGGGTTTCAAGCCTGTTTTGCTTTCAAAGTAGGTTTGCAAGCCATGGTTAAGGTTTCAAAGTACACTTTCCAGCCTTGGTTAAGGTTTTAAATTAGGGTTTCAAGCCAGGGTTCTGGTTTCGAGGCAGGATTAGGGTTTTACATTGGGATTTCAAGTCAGTGTTATATTTTCAGGGTTTCAAAGTAGGGTTTTAAAACATGATTAGGGTTTCAAGCCTAAACTCAAATTTTAAACCAGGGTTACATATTGAATAATCACGTGTCATAATCATTACGACACATTAGTTTGGTTGTGTGTTGTCAGCCTAAAGACGTGGCAGCCATCAACGAGAGAAGAAAGGAGTTCAACCAGAACCAGAACCTGGCCGGGCTCAGTAACCACCGCTACCATGCCGACGAGGTGGAGGAGCGTTTCTCCAAATACAAGCCTGGAATCTTGAGGCATGGATTTCTTGTTACACACACACACACACTTCTTGTTTGAGTAAACCTTCGTTTGTAAAGTATGATGTGGTGTCATGTGCAGTGAGGACCTTTTGTCAGCACTGGGATTGGATTCTAACACCCTGCCGCCTCTCATCTATCGCATGAGGCAACTGGGCTATCCGCCTGGTTGGCTCAAAGAAGCCGAAATGGAGAACTCTGGTTTAATGCTCTACGATGGAAATGGTATGACTACTTACTAGGCCTGGGCGAGTATTAGTTTTTTTGTTTTTTTTGATGTTTCAATTAATTTGAGAGTTGTCGTTAGGACTTTGTTTTTTTTTTTTTGTTTTTGTTTTTTTTTCCCCCATTAGAAAAAAAAAAGCACTGAGGTACGGTGGTCGACTGGTTCGCACATCTGCCTCACAGATCTGAGGACCCAGGTTCAAATCTGCCCTTGGCCTGTGTGGAATTTGCATGTTCCCCCCGTGCCTGCATGGTTTTGCTCTGGGTACTCCGGTTTCCTCCCACATCCCAAAATCATGCATCATAGGTTAATTGAAGACTCTAAATTGTCCGTAGGTGTGAATGTGAGGGCGAGTGGTTGTTTATATGTGCGCTGCGATTGGCTGGCGACTACTTCAGGGTATCTTCTCGCCCAAAGATAGATGGGATAGGCTCCAGCACACCCGCGACCCTAGTGAGGATAAGCGGTACGGAAAATGAATGAATGAAATAGCATTGATTTATCAATGTTGGAAAGTTTTGACCCAAAGTTCAGTGGAACCTCGATAAAATGGACCGTGATATAACGGATATCTTATAAAACGGACCTTTGGGATAGAACAATGTGTCCAAAAATTGTTTCCATTTGTCACTTAAACTGCTGTTGACAAAGTCAATTGGCTGCTGTTGTTTACTGGCGCTGTGGCACAATGCGGGCAGAGAATGGGACTGACGTATTTCCAGATCACATATACACAAAATAAATAGATCCAATTCTTAAAAAAAAAAAAAGAAAAAAAAAAAAAAGTGCCTTGTGCCTACGCGGCTGCCATGTTGAATGTGGGCAATTGACGTGGCGGCCATGTCATGATCTTATTTTGATCTACTTTACGCCAATCTGATCGGTATCGGCCAATAATTATCGTTTTATGCTGATCGGCTTTAATGTCATTCTCTGTCATTGATCGGCTCTGCAAAATACATTTACTCCACGTCGCTGTTGTGTACAGTATATTCAAATCCAAAAGCTAGTTTATTTTTAGCCTTGTAGCGTGTCTTTTGATGTAATGCTTTAAATATCTGGCCACCAATAGTTATTTAAAAAAAAAAAAAAAAAAAAAACATGTCGGAGGTGTGGGACAGACCACATGTAATGCCCAGATCAGACTACAAGAAAAATTTGGTCTTTCACGATTGCACTATGCACTACTACTGCATTATAATCTTGTATTCCGATACCACCTCATCCCGTCTTTTACGATCACTGGGCTTTATCTCGTCAACTCAAACGCTACCAGATACACTCATTACTATGGCAATGACGACAATAATGGATCGCACCGTGTGTTTATAAGAACAAAATGGGGAAGACAGTGTGTTGGTGGTCACCGGTGTTCAGGAGAGGATGTTCTTTTAAGGCTTTCTTGAGGTATGTTCACAGACCTTTAATACGATACCGCTTGCAAGCAGGCAACAAAACGTTATGTAGCCTAGCAAGCTATTTGCTAGCACTAACGGTTGTAAGTGAGCATGCAGGCGTTCTGTCGAATCATGCTCTAAAGGTTTGGTGTGTGTGCAGTAATTTAATTACAATAAAGTAATTATAGTAAATTAGCACCCATTATTACTGCCATGTTGTAATGTTGGTTTGAACTGACTGATTAGAATACATGATCTGACTAGAGCAGTGATTTCCAACCTTTATGGAACAAAGGCACATATTTTACAATTGAAAAATCTTACGGCAGAACAACAAACAAAAATGTCACAAAAAGTGTGTACATTAATTACTGTACGTACTTCTTGCCATCTAATAAAGACCATTCATTTGTTGTCTGTCACTATGCCTCACTGCCATAAATAGAACTCACACTTTTCTGTTTTGTTTTTGTTTAATCAAGTGTCAAATGACAACAGTATGACCAGCACACAAAATGTCTCTTATGATGTTTCCAAACTGGTGGATTTCCCAGGATTCAATGTGCCAGCCCCGCACAAAGTCAAAGATGTAAGTCAACACTATTGTCACTATTAAGTTTATTTAAAATGTGGGGGAAAACATTCCCATTATTTATGAAATACTGTCAATGATTCACTATTGAACTAAATGAAGGTTTTGTATTTTGTGCTCTCGTTCAGGAGTTCATGCTTTACAGTTCCGTTCCCATGCAGAGCAATCACTTGAAGCACAACTACGCCGCCTACCTGTCCAGCCACTTTTCTTCGGTAACACGAACTCTACTTGGGTGTAACACTAATCAACTAATTGGACACTGTGTGTCCTGTCCAAATATGCAGCTCACACCGTTTTATTTGGTTTCATCATACTATGGTCCTATAGTCAATTATACAGAAGTGTGTATAAGCTTTTTTCTTTAAAACTTATTTTCAGGAGGGAGTTTGGATGGAAGGATGGATTGTAGGAAGGGTACATTGAAGGAAGCAAGGATGGTATGAAAGGAAGCTACAATGTAGGGGAAGATGTAGGAAATTAGGATGTATGAAAGGAAGGGAAGAAAAATTCAAGGTATGTAGTGGAAAACAGCAAGAGGGAGGACTGAAACTTGGAAGGAAGGGAATCAGGATGTTATGCAGGTGGAAATAAAATAAGTATGTATAAAAGGATGGAGGGGAGGAAGAAGAAACTAAGGATGGAAAGGAATGGTATGAGAGGAAGGATGCAAGAAAGGTAGGAGCAAGCAATAATGGAAGGTAAGTGGGATGGAAGGAAACGAGTGGTATGAAGAGAGGAAAGATGGATGGTATGAAGGAAGAAGGATGTAAGGTATGAAGTAAACAAAGAATGGAAGGAAACAAGAACGGATAGAAGGAAGGGAGGAATGATTGAGGGGCAGGAAGGATGGAAGGTATGAATTGAGGGAAGGAAGAATGAAAGGAAACAAGAATAATATGACAAGAATGATAGGATTGGAGGAATGATGTATGAAAAGAAGGATTGAAGGTATGAAAGTAAAGGAGGGAGGAAGAAGGAAGGGAAGGTAGGAAGGATAGAAGGAAATAAGAATGTATGGGAGGGTGGGGCTACAAGGGCCACAAGGGCCACAAGGACAACGCACACACGCAGGCCTGGACTTGAAACACTAATTTGAAACCATAACCCTTGTTTTAAAACATAATCCTGACTTGAAACCATGGGTTGAAACTAGGGATGTCCTGATCCTATCACGCAATTGAAAATTGGGGTCGATCATGTGATTTTCAGCTGGAGATTGGATGATAAATATATTTTTTCTCCATTTTCTGACATTTTAAAGGTTACTAAGTGACAAAATTATCCAAAACTACAAAGATATTGCCAAACAGAACAGTAATGGGTAGAGAAGGTCAGAAGTAGCGTCATTGTGTCTTTGTAGATTTAGAGAAAGTGTATGACAGAGTATCCAGAAAGGAACTGTGGTACTGCATGCAGGAGTCTGGATTGGCAGAGAAGTATGTTAGAATAATACAGGATATGTATGAGGGCAACAAAACAGTGGTGAGGTGTGCTGTAGGTGGGACAGAGGAGTTTACGGTGAAGGTGTGACTCCCATCAGGGATCAGCCCTGAGCCCCTTCCTGTTTCCAGTGGTGATGGATAGGCTGACAGATGAGGTTAGACTGGAAGCCTCGTGGAGTGTGATGTTTGCGGATGATGTGATCTGCAGTGAAAGCAAGGAACAATTAGAAAGGTGGAGGCATGGACTGGAAAGGAGAGGAATGAAGATTAGTCGAAGTAAGATCTGTGCATGAATGAGAGGGTTGGAGGGGGAAGAGTCAGGCGACAGGGAGAAGAGATAGCAAGGGTGGAGGACTTCATATACTTGGGATCGACAGTCCAGAGCAATTATGAGTGTGGTAAGGAAGTGAAGAAACCGATCCAAGCAGGTTAGAATGGGTGGCGGAAGTTGTCAGGTGTGTTGTGTAATAGAAGAGTATCTGCTAGGAAGAAGGGCAAAGTTTATAAGACAGTGGTGCAGCCAGTCATGATGTACGGATTAGAGAGAGAGGCACAGAAGAGACAACAGGAAGCAGAGTTGGAGGGGGCGGAAATGAAGATGTTGAGGTTCTCTCTAGGAGTGAGCAGGTTGGATAGGATTAGAAATGAGCTCATCAGAGGGACAGCCAAGGTTCGATGTTCTGGAGACAGATAGAGCAGACTTCAAAGGTTTGGATGTCCAGAGGGGAGAGTGAATATATTGGTAGAAGGGTGATGAGGATGGAGCTGCTAGGCAAGAGAACTAGAGGTATAGCAAAGAGAAGGTTGATGGATGTAGTGAGGGAAGACATGAGGGCAGTTGGTGTTAGATAGGAAGATGCAGGACATAGGCTTCCATGGAAAAGGATGACACGCTGTGGCAACCCCTAATGGGACAAGCAGAAAGGAAAAGATGATGATACATTTATATTTTTGTTTGGTGGTTAATCGTGATATTTTTCAAATGTAAAATTTGTTGCCTTGGCTCAACAAAGGCCGACTGATCATACATGAATGAGCTAGGCTTATGCATAAAGTTCACTCCATAAGCTTCATCGTTTTGTTACTAGCAGCACTGATATATGCTTCTACATTAGTCGGGTCCATAAATAATGGGACATGAATCACATTTATTGGCTAACGAATGAGATTTGCTTGCTGTATAGTTTCAACTTTAATTTGTGTATTTACATCCAAATCAGATAAACGGTGTCAGGATTACAACAGTTCGTGTTTATGCCTCCCACCTCTTAAAGGCTAGCTCGGTACATGCTAGCATCGCCTATCCTCAGGTTAAGCAAATTTCCATGTTAATCAAAACACTCCAGTCAGTCACGAACATTATAGCGATATCACTTCCGTGGTACTTCTTGGAGAAACTCATTGCTTGAGCCGTTGGCGGGGTAAGGGGAGTCGTCGGTGCGGATAACTTATGAGAAAGAAAAAATTAAAGTAATAATAATGCATTACACTTATATAGCGCTTTTAAAGACTCTTTACAATTGCATACATTATTCATTCACTTGGTCTGTCTGCATCGTATGGCCGCTAAGAATGCACCTCGGGCAGGTATGATGAGTGCGCTAACGGGCCACTATAAAAACATTACACCATTCTTGGATTTTAACACAGTTTGTTTCCAACTTTCTAGATCTTAAAACACGTTGCAACTAGCAATGCTAGGGTAAGAGTACATTGCATCTCACGATGATAGTTAAAAATAACTTGCCCTGCAAACAGGTCCACTGTTGCTGTCAAAACCTGTTAAAGTGCCTTACATTTGTTTTTTCATCCGCCATTAATATATTTACAACCCGTATACGAAACGCAACAGGAAGTGATTACCTTTTCAAGGAACAGTTGTGGCCCATCTTCCACATTTGCATGGGCCATACTTTTGCACTTGCCCTACAGCGATGGTGTCCAACCTACGACCCGGGGGCCATTTGCGGCCCGTCCTCTATTTTTTGTGCAGCCCGTGGCGAGTCACCATCAAATCCATTCGATCTCTTACTCCTTGTCTTTTCAAAATTTTATGTGACCCCGTACCCCAATTTGCCTGTACCCCAAACTGCCAGTGGTACAAGGGCCTGTTTATAGCTGCTCGCAGCTCTACTTACTCCTTGTCATTCCTTTGTGGTAACGATACTTGTCAGAAGTGTAGCTTCTTTTCTGACATGGAGGCTATGATTTGGGACTTACAATGCGTTGACACCAGACGAGGAATTTAGCCTCCGCAGCTCCATATCTTGCTTAGCCGTGTTAGCTAGCTTAGCCAGCTGTAGCTCCTAGGTTGCTGGGGTGGCACTGGCCGCAGTTTTTTACTTGTCTCATCACAACACCTGCTTTCAGCAGTTGTTTTTCGGTGACAAGAGTATTTCGACCGAAAATCGAAAATGCACTTTTGGGCCATTTTTAGCCAAATAATTTCAGTGATGGAATTTTCGATGCATCACAGATTTTCAAGTGTGTACCTACTTTTGGCCTGCTCTGTATTTTTCACAGTTTGTAGTAAGTGCATTAGTGTGTAAATGACATCTTATGTGTCAACAGCCCGACGGTCCGTGCAGCAAGAGGCCTCACGACTCTGACTCATCTCAAAGCCCCAGGAAGAGGCCCAAATCCAGCCATGATAGCAACTCTGACATGGATATCGAATCAGGTAAACAATAATCAATAAATCTCAACGGTATGAAATGGGTCTGGGTGATTAATCGATGATAATTCTCTCTTATTTGTCAAGCCTTTTTTTTTTCACTTTTATTTTTAGAGGTGACTGTTACCTGAATTCAGAACAGAATGTAGCATTACGCTACTGTTCACTGTGGAGACGGTTACAAATATAGCGCCTTAGGAGCAGGACGTTTTTGGGCACTATCTTTGGCTGCTATAGAGCACAAAAATACGTGGTAAAGCGCAAATAATAAAAGGTTTACTGTATATTTTAAGGGTGTCCCGAGCCGATCTTTGAGATTGGAAATCGGTCCGATATCAGCAAAAAAACGAGTATCGAATCAGACTGGATCTAAAATCTCAGATTTGATCACTCTTATACAAGCAGTCCATTCCAAACTCTCCAGCAGCGCCTGGAAGGCATGCAGACCCCACGTGATCGGAACAGGATGCTAAGGGGATAACATAGCAAGGAGTAAGAGTCAATGTTGCTTGCTTAGTCATTTATTGACACTGCAGTTAAACACACAATAAAAAAATTACACCTATTGAATGTTAAAATACATCAGACTTTTTCTTTATTTATTTTCCACAAAAATCGCTTGCTCAAAGCTAACACAATTAATGAAAAACACCATTGACGAACTAACGAAAATTAGCATTGAACTCGGGCACGTATGTCTCAAAATAATGAATATTGGTACACAAACGCTGTATAAACACATAGAAAAAGGCACTATAACAATACTATGTCATATATTCTTCAAACTCTGTGGAAAAATTAGTCATTAACAGTATTTGATCATGGCATCTAGATATCTGCATGTATCAAGATGTGCACAGCAGGAGGAGTGATCCCAACGAGGCACACAGAGACCGCAAAGCACCTCGAGCCTCACTACATAATTCCTAATTTCATATCTGCCACGACAGTCAATAGACTAAACCCCAGTCGCATCAAGAAGTTCAAAAATGTATTGCCGCACATCTGGAGAAAGCAAATGCTGTTCTCACCTAATACTGACAGTAAAAAATATACTTTAAAAGTATCATTTGTATTATTTATTGAGGTTATTTTTTGTTGTTTTCTGTTTATTTAATCTATTATAATGTAAAATATGCTTATGTTTAAGTTGAGCAGTGGTTATGTTGCAACTTCAATATTTTTTATTTGTTTGGTTGAAGTTATTTTACAGGATTTCCTAATATAATTTTTATTTTATTCAATTGTAGTACATTATTTTAAAAGTTACTTTGTAACCCATTGGTTAATAATAAATGTCAATTTTTCCTCATGCCTACTGTTGCTGATTATCATTCTCTGTTTGAGTAATATTGCTTGATCAAGCCTTTTCTAACATTCCATACCACAAAATAC
This sequence comes from Phyllopteryx taeniolatus, assembly GCF_024500385.1. Lineage (NCBI taxonomy): Eukaryota > Metazoa > Chordata > Actinopteri > Syngnathiformes > Syngnathidae > Phyllopteryx > Phyllopteryx taeniolatus. The sequence goes on along the minus strand of NC_084504.1, from coordinate 12,722,619 downwards.
GTAAAGTATGTATGATTATTCCTGATATCTTATCGGACCGATATCGGCCAAAACAAAAGCCTGCAGTATCAGTATTGGATTGGAAATGAAAAAGTAGGATCGGGACAGCCCTAGTATAAAAACACTACTTTTGTATTAGAGATTTGGCCTAGAATGAAAGCTCCTCCCCTCACTTCAACAGAGTTCCTTGGCACCAAGATGCCACAGGGTGGCACCAAAATCTACTTTTATCTTCGACAGAGCTTGGGCAAAAAAAATCAGTGAATAGGAAAGCAAGTAATAGTGGATAGGTTCCCTCCACCCCCCGCCAAATCTGTGAATTTAAAATATGGGGGAAATGCTTTATTTTTTTTATTTTTTTTTTTTTTTTTACTAATTGTCATTTGTTAATTAATTTATTGTAAATTATGTATTCTCTAAATAGTTTTATTAAACACTTGGTTTGTTAATGATACTTATATTAATATATAAAAAAAAGCAATAATCAGTACAAATAATTTTATTCTTAAAATTGTAATACAAATAACAAAACGTTCACGTTTCTGCCCACCAGATCCTGGGAATCCTTACCAGACCCCCCGCCGGGGCGACTTCCATTTTGAACCGCCGGTGCCCCCGGGCTCCCCTTGCTTCAGCTCGCCCCCGCCTCTACCGCATGGCACCCCACCCGCAACCCCCACCCCACCGCCTCTCCCGAAAAGCACGCCACCCTGCACACCCAGAAACAGCTCCCCGGCGATGTGGGGGCCTGACTGGGTGGTGATGGACGAGGCCGTGGAGGACGAGCTCACCCTGGAGGAGCTGGAAAAGCAACAGAGGCTAATCTGGGCGGCACTTCAGAACGCCGACACCCCCACCAACAGTGACCCGGCGACACCCACGGCCGGAACCCCTGCTGGGCTGTCACCCACCGTGTCCACGCCTCCACGGGGTGACTCTGAAATGGAATTTGTCAAAGAAGCAGGTGGATGTCGGGATGAGAATCAAATGTTGCCTGGACTAGTTTATCCTCAGAATAGCGGCACCCAAAGCCTAGCTGGACCCCAACAGGGCGGCACCCCTGCTGTTATCACAAAAGGTGACATTCCTCCAGCCAAATCTGAAGACAACAGCCCGCAAAGTCCTGCTGCACTTATATCTCAAGTAGACTGTCCCCAACGTCCTGATCCCAAAAAATCCCAAGACCGTCTCCGAAGTCCAAGTCCCATCAAATCCCTGGATGAAAGCCCTCAAAGTGCTGCTCCACTACAAGAGGATACCCCCAAATGTCCCAGTCCCAGCAAATCCCAAGAAGACAATCCCCAGAGCCCCAATCAAGATTGCCAGGATGTAAACGGGCCCTCCCCTAAGGCCGTGGCCCCCAAGGTGTCGGCCGTTCCCCACCGGAGCCGCTTCGCAGAGGGCATTGTGCCTTTTGAGGACACACCCGAATACACAGAGGTGGCTGAAGCCACGGGGACGTACCTCCGCATCAGAGACTTGCTCAAGAGTTCACCTCGCAATTTAGCCAAGAAAAAAACAGAATGAAAAAAAAAAAAAAACATTCTTGGCTTATGTTTTTACTTAGATTTTTATGTACAGCGTCTACGAGGCAGGAAGGGACATAATGCGAAAGATTTTTCTATTTTTTTTCCCCATCTTATCGTTAGTTGTATTTGTGACATGTCTAAAATGCATTTTGTTTTTGGGGCGTCCACTACACAACAGTCTTGAAGTAAACATCAGCTTTGCCTCAGTGTGTCTATTGAAGACAGCAATTGTTTGTTTTTTTGTTTGTCCATCCATTTTCTCTACCGATTTTTCTCAATTGGTCGCATGTGATCTGGAGCCTAGCCCAGCTGACTTTGGGCAAGAAGCTGGGAACACCCTGGGCCAGCCCATCGCCAGGCACAGCACAGACAAACAACCATTCACACCTACAGTGTTTATAACCTCTACAGTGGTATGAAAAAGTGTTTGACCCTTTGCCCCCATGTTTGTCACACTTAAATATTTCCCATCATCAAACTAATTTAAATATGAAAAAACAGCATTTTGTGTTGTCTGACTGTTTTTTATTATTAAGGGAGGGAAAAAAATCCAAACCTACATGGTCCTGTGTGAAAAAGTGATTGCCCCCTCCACCTAATAACTTCTTGGGCCACCTTTAGCAGCAACAACTGCAATCAAGGGTTTGCGATAACTTGTAATGAGGGCTGTGGAGGAATTTTGGCCCACTCATCTTTGCAGATTTGTTATAATTGAGCCATGATGGAGGGTTTTTGAGCATGAGCCACCTTTTTAAGGTCATGCCAAATACAGCATGAGGTCACGAACAGATGGATGGACATTCTCCTGCAGGATTTTTTGGGAAACAGCAGAATTCATGGTTCCATTTATCACAGCAAGTTCAGCAGCAAAACAGCCCTAGACTGTCACTACCACCACCATATTTTAATGTTAGTATGATGTTTTATTCTCAAATGGAGTGTTACTTTTACACCAAATGTAATGGGACACACACCTTCCAAGAAGTTATTTTCTCGTCAGACCAAGGCATTTGATCCAAAGTCTTGGGGATCATCAAGATGTCTTCTGGCAAAATTGAGATGAGCCTTAATGTTCTTATTGCTCAGCAGTGGTTTTCGTCTTGGAACTCGGCAATGCAGGCCATTTTTGCCCTGTCCCTAATGGTGGAATCATGAACACTGAAGTGAGGCCTGCACTGCAGTGCCTTGGGTCTTGTGGGTTCTTTTTGACCTCTTGTATGAGTTGTCGCTGCGCTTTTGGGGTAATTTTGGTCAGCCTGCCACTGCGGGGAGGGTTCATCACTGTTATGTTTTTACCATTTGTGGATAATTGCTCTCACTTCCACACTGATAGGGCTCAATTACTTTCATTCTCATTTGTTCCTGAGTTTCTTTAGATCTCGGCATGATATCTAGCTTTTGAGGATCTTTGGGTCTACTTCACTTTGTCAGGCAGGTCCTATTTAAGTGATTTCTTGATTGAGAACAGGTGTGGCTGTATGAGGCCTGAGTGTGGCTAGAGAAATTAAACTAAGGTATGATAAACCACAGTTATGTTTTAACAGGGAGGAAGGTCAATCACTTTTTCACACAGGGCCATGTAGGTTTGGATTTTTTTTCTCCCTTAATAATAACCATTTAAAAACTGCATTTTGTGTTTACTTGTGTTGTCTTTGACTAATATTTAAATCTGTTTGATGATGGGAAACATTTAAGTGTGATAAACATGCAAGAAATCAGCCAGGGGGCAAACACTTTTTCCATACCACTGTACATGCCCCTGTTTAAATGCCAGGTTTTTGTGATAGGAAAAAAACGAGATGAGACTAAGCACTCATTTAAAAACTTTTCACTATTAATGTGACCTATAACTTCTACAACTCAATTGACCCCAAAAAAATCTTTTTGAGAAGGGAAGTAAAAAATAACTGAATGTTTGCTAAAGTGTGCACACTCTCTTATAATTTGGGGATGTGGCTGTGATCGAGTTCTAACTCATATTAAATTGGAGTTAGCACACACCTGCCACCATGTAAAGTGCCTCTGATTAACCCAAATAAAGTTCAATTGTTCTAGTAGGCTTTTCCTGACATTTTTGTAGTCCCATCTTACAGCACAAGCTATGGTCCGCAGTTCCCACAGCATCAGAAGGCTCTCATTGTTCAAAGGTGTCAGTCTGACGGGTACAAAAGTATTTCCAAGGCATTAAACACATGATGGCACACAATAAAAACAGTCATCAAGTGGAGAAAATATGGCACAACAGTGACATTACAAAGAACTGCACACCCCTCTAAGATTGATGAAAAGATGAGAAACTAGTAAGGGAGGCTGCCAAGAGTCACCCATAGCAGCATAGGAGCTGCAGGAATTTCTGTTGAAGTAGAATGAGTACTTCTACTTTGCTGAACGTTGACTTTAGTGATTTTTTCCTTTTTTTTTTTTTTTTCCTTTAGTGATGAATTTTGAACTCATCTGTGACTGTAACTGAGAAAATATATAACTTTCTATATATATTGCGAGGTAACACCCGTCCTCATTACCGCTTATCCTGCTCAGGGTCGCGGGGTGTTCGAGCCTATTCCATCTGACTTCGGACGGAAGGTGGACTACACTCTGAATTAGTCGCCAGTCAGTCGTAGGGCACCTGTGTATATATACATATATACAACTATTAGCATTTACATTTACTGGACCCACGCTGCTTGCACCGAAGACGGGCGAATGTACCACTACCCCATCATTGACTGAGGTAACGTCTATCGTGATATCACTTGTGCTACACTGAGTAGTTCGTCCGAATCGAGTCGCCGTAGAATTTCAGAAAATTGCCTATGCAGCAGATTGGGTATCAACAAAAAAAACAATTTTATTGCTGTTATTAATAATTAAGTTGCATTGGCTAAATGGCATATATATAAATGGCGATCTTAATATAAAAAACAGTGTTGCATTTTTTAAAATGAAGTCAAGCAACATATTCGGTCCATCGGAGACTCCACGAATGTGAAAGTACACAAAACTTCAGAGTAATGTGTTCTATATCATGTATTTCTTTAATGAGATACTGAATGTTTGCCTGTGTTTGTATTTCACCCCCTGGCGATTGAATTTGTATGTTTTGTGTTTCTAAATAAAAAAACGTGGGGGGGGGGGGGGGAATTGTGTATCGACACGCATACGTATTCTAACGTATAGTAACGTGTGTATTTACCCAATCTGCTGCTGTGATCAAATCTGAGCACTCCTACGGCAACGCCGCTTGGACAAACCCCATTTTGTCGCAAACCTCGAGCTTCCGCCGGTATAGTATTTATTTCCTGAGTGAGAAGTCGAAGCTGCAGTAGTCGAAAAGCACTTCTCTTTCTTCGGGAAGACGTGGGCTCCTTCCACGGCACTCGTGGTGAAGTTGTCCAGGTAATTCGACTTTACTTGAGGCCGGCTAATGGCTAACGTGGCTACCGGTTGTCACTCGGGCCTCGTCCACTGCTTTTAGTGGCTAACTAACCGTGGTGTTTCGTTTAAACGATCCCTTGTGACACACCGTGCTAGAGAGGAGGTTATTATTCGGCACGGGGGAAAGTTAGCCCTCCCACGGCCGCAGAGCTGCCTCCCAGTCAGTGACATTGCAGACACTTTTGGCCGCCTTCGAATGACTCTCTCCCGGCGTCGTTTTAACGCTGTGGTGGGTGGATGGAGTATTTCATAGCGTTTGATAAGTAATTCGAGGCATTTCGGGTTATGTTTAGCCGTTAGTATGACCAGAAGTTCCACTTCAAAGACAGGCGGCGTCCGTTAGCTTCCAAGTTCGAGGTGTCAACGTCACCGCACCACTTAGCCCACACCTCCCACCGTTTTCCCCTTATTTTGTTCCTTTCATTAAAGTACAGTACAAAATGATAGAACACAAATCTACAATGTTTTCTACCAGCACTTTTCATAGTTGGTAAAATGTAGGGTTGGAAAAGTTGTAAACTTTCCATGTGGGAATTTACAGGAATTTACAAAATTGAAGGTTGGCTCTTACTGGGGCATTTCATTTTAGTTGGGGGGGAAAAAAAAACTATTTTCGTATCATCACTACTAAAACAAGCAGATATCATGCAAGTACGCATAGGGATGCACTGATACCTATACCAGTGTTGCTGTCAATCACGATACTGTGCCTCAGTACTCGTACAGTGATGGTGTGATAAAGCTTGCTTCAGTTGTTGTGTCACTGTTTTATTTTAGAACTTGTTATTCTGAATCAGTCTTGTATTGCTTTTTGGTCATTTTATTTTGTAGGTAACACAGAGACAGAGATGTAACATGGCATCCTATGTTTATATTCACCAGACTCGATGTTCCTCTTCGTCTTGTTTATGCTGTATATACTCTTTTTTTCATACAGCGCCGTTATTAAGGCTGAGATGCAAAATAATTGAAATGCCTTATGTTATGTTACAAGCTACGTCTAAGTGAAATGTGTGCTAAGACTGTGAGGAAAAACCTGCAGTTGGATGCCTTTGAATATTCTTATTCATCCAGGTCATTTCATTCTCAGGGCATTGAACCTACTGCAACTGGAGTGCCCTGTTTCAGCTCAGCCTTTAATGACTAAGGCAGAGCCACTGAGAAAACATTGGAAATGGCTTGAATGAGGATTTTTGCCGTCTTCTCTTTTGTCGTAGTTTGATGAGGTGCTAGTCGAAAAGAAGATATATTGTGCAATTGAAAGAGAGACTCAAACAAGGCTATAATTTATACCTGTGCTTGATTGGTTGTTACAACCTTGAATTGTCAATTTAATGGTACATCTGTGCGGTTTTATCATTTAGCTTACCCCCCCCCTGCCATCCTCTCACCAGCCTCGCTACAGATCAGCATGTGGATAAAAGATTAACATGACTGCAGTGGGAAAGTCTCCAGACGAGTGGATCATTTCACTTGAGTGGTCGCACGTAACGCAACATGACTTCTATGGGCCACATCTAAGATTCTATATGGGATCTACCATTAAGTCAATGGGTTGTTAATATATTGTGCAGTGTTAAGTGGTGCAAGTTCTTGTTCTTCCCAGCGGTTCAATGACCTGAGGCTGTGCGGCACTCGACGTCGTGGTTGAAAACTGGAACGCTCCAGTTAAACTGGGTCGGTCGGTAATGATGACAGCCTTTCATTCCTTTGACTGACAAATTGTGCGTGTGTGTGTGTGTCAAATGCAAGTTTTTTTTTTTTTACTTTATTTACTCATCCTTTATCAGACAATGGAGAGGGAAGAACCAAGGTGTTTACAGAGCGATGCTGTCACTTGGTGGTGTTTTATCAATATTGCTGGAATTTTTGCTGTTTGTCTTCATTTCCTGTTTTAGATAGATTCACACTTTCCACTGGGAGTAAAAGTTGGTACCACCCACTTTCTCACACTTGCTACCTAAGACCCCCATCTTACTGGTCTGGAGACTAGTTGGCGACCTGATGTTGACTCGTGTCTCCGCTAGTTGCAGAGACATCTCCGTGACATCTCCCCCGGGTCGCCAGGGAGTCGGAATAAAATTGAACATGTTGATTTCATTGGAGACCTTTTGGCAGCTGGGGGGCAGCTTCCAACCTCGTATCGCTGCCTTTGTGCAAGGGGCCGTGACCAGAGTGTGAATTTTAACACCTGAGACCCACGTCAGGGACACGTCAAGCTTAGGAAGTTTATTGCTCGATTCATGGATCTAACTAAAGGCCACTGACCTTAGTGTACCAGTGTCACATCTCATCAGCAGGTTACAACAGAGATACAAAAAGAATGAGTCACAGAAATGCGTATAAACAGACATCCTTGAAAATGTCTCAATCGATTCATAGTTTTGTGGTTCACGGTTCAATGCCTGTTTTTGTGAATTTTGCAGTTCAACTCCTTGTTAGAGTACAGCAACCTGTGCAAAAAGCAACTGAAAAAGAATGTCATTTGCACATATTATCAATCCCTATTGGGTAGACAGGCATAGGTGAAGACATTTAAAATCAAACATGAATCCAAAAGGCTTGCTGTGTGGTAATCTGACAAATAGGATTAGCTCACGCAGCTGCCCCCCAGCCCCCACCTAATCCAGTTTCCAGCTCCCAGCCAGACATACCCATTTTATTTGGCAGAGCAAAAAGTACAAGTGGCTGAGTTTACCACGCGATCAAGGTCGCAGATGCCACCAGGAGACCTCGGCAGAGGCATTAGCTGTGCCAATGTATCGCCTGGCCTTTTGGTGGGTATTTTTAGTCATCTGACAAGGCCTCTGCTCTGCTCACAGAAACAGAATGCCTCTCAAAACAAAAAGTCACTGCACATGACTCAAAGACCTATTTACTCTAGCGCAGGGGTGTTTAAACATTTTCCTTCCAAGGCCATGTCCAGAGAAACGGAAGGCTGCAAGGGCCACATTGCCATTCTTCATTTCTTTACCCTTACATAGTACACATACACATTAACTGGTCCAAGAATAATTACCAAATTATGAACTACAGAGCTTCTAAAAATATACTAATAGCCTGTCTAACATTAATGAAGTGATTATTAGTCCTTAATCAATGCATTAGAGAAAAGTAAAAGTATAGATTCCCTCATGACCCTTCCAAAACCCACAAGATCGTTTTCTCTGTGTGAACCAGTGCAAGTGTGGTAGAAACACAAACAGTTCTCGGAACTGTTTCAAACTTCCCCATGAAGACTCTCCCCACTGTGCCTTAAAAATACACACACACATGATTTGGGCTCTGATTGTTACGAGATTCTCCTCCATGACTGTTCTGAGACCAACATGGTTATGTTTCTGGGGGACCTGTGTAAATGTGGTGGAGACACAGACAGTTCTCTTGACTTTTTAAAACTCCACTGTGAACACAATTAGCACCGTCCCCTAAAAAATATAAAACATTTTTACGTGTATAGTTTCAAGATTGCTACCATTATTGTTGATTTTAACATATTCTGGCAAATCTAAAATTCATTTCAGCAAGATTGCTACCATTTTTGTTGCTTAACATTCTGGTAAATCTAAAATCCATTTCAGTCTTACTGCTGAGGCCCAGAATTTTTGTTCCTTTTTTAACTCTGTTTTCAGTTTTGTTTTTGTGTTTTATATTTTATACGGTATAATGTTGCTCATAAAACCTAAAAAAAAATTTAGTTGACACTGGTCGAAATTGATGCATAAGTCTCGGTGTACTCAGACTTTGTAGCCCCTGTACAAAAGAGAGACATTCTGGAATATTGTCATTGTGTATTTTTGGAGGCCTCAGGGAATGTTAATAAAGTGTTTTTGTTTTTCCTTCAGGGTGCTCTTCCAGACCAGCTTTTTTACGCCCTACTCCCTTTTTGTGTTATTTTTTTTTCCCCCTCCCCCAATTTTCTTTTTTTGTTTGTTTTGTTTTGTTTGTTTGATTTTACATAACCGTCTAAGAGGCTTCACCTGGTGGCTTAAATGGTCTGCGTTGGGACTGTGCCCATTGACGGACATCGGGCTCGCACGTCCAACTAATCATACCAGAAAACATGAGCTCAGCCAAGGCCAGTGGGCTCAAAGGGCCCAGTAAGATAGCCAGGGGGCCAGGCACCGGTGCACCAAAGACCAACCCAGGCACAGGTAGGAAAGAATACACATGGTAACACCACATTCATCAATCTAGACACAGTAAATATTTCAATTCTGGGGCACTTCCATTAAAGGAAACAAGCAAAAGGTTTTAAATTTTGTCCTTTTGGTAGACTAAAACATAACATTTGAGAGTCAGAAGTCCAAATTTAAATATTAAACATGGATTTCTTTAGTTTGTTTAGATAAATGTGGGATCAAGTTTTTATGTTTTCAGAGACATTTTTGTTGCAAAAAATGCATAAAAATCAATTTTGCTGCCAATCATTGACATTTCTCATAAATGTATAAAATAAGCAAATAATCCTTATGTATTTTATTGAAATGATAAAAGAATGTAATCAATTTTTAAAAATGCAAACATTAAGTTAACAGTGGCCTTTAAAGGGTTTGAAAAACTATAACAAATCTATCAACCTCATTTGTGGTCTTCATGTAGCTCTCTTGCCTGGCAGCTCCATCCTCATCATGCTTCTACCAATATACTCACTATCGCTCCTCTGGATGTGTCCAAACCGTTGAAGTCTGCTCTCTCTAATTTTGTCTCCAAAACATCTAACCTTGGCTGTCCCTCTGATGATCTTATTGCTTATCCCATAGAACCTGATCACTCCTAGAGAGAACCTCAACAGCTTTATTCCCGCCCCCTCCAGCTCTGCTTCCTGTTGTCTCTACAGTGCCAGTCTCTAATACGTACATCATGGCTGCCCTATCCCTCAAACTTTGCCCTTCATCCTCGCAGAGACTCTTTTCACATAACACACCTAATACCTTCCTCCACCCGTTCCAACCTGCAATTAAATTACTTAATTGTAATTAAATTACTTCACACACACCAAAACTTGAGAGCATGATTCGACAGAACGCTGGCATCTTGACGTAAAACTGCTAGTGCTAGCACTAGCTTGCTAGGCTACATAACATTTTGTTGCCTGCTTCCGAGCCGTATCGTATTAAAAGTACATGAACATACCTCAAGTAATCCTTGAATTAATGTCCTCTCCCGAGCACCGGTGACCACCAGCACACATTTTTTCCCCATTTTGTTTTTATAATACGCACCACGTGATCATTGGTGTTGTTGTCGCCCAGTCACGTTTGAGTTGACAAGATAAAGCCCAGTGATTGTAAAAGGCTGGATGTGGTGGTATTGGAATACAAGATTTTATTGCAGTGACATAGTGCAATCGTGACAGACCAAATTTGTCTTGTAGTCTGATTCACGCGTTACGTGTTGTCTGTCTCAGACGTGTTGTCTCTCCCACACCGCCGACATGTTTTTTTTTTTTTGAAAAATAACTATGGGTTGTCAGATATTTACAGTACTATGTCAAAAGACACACAACAAGGCTAAAAATAAACTAGCTTTTGATTCAAATATACTTTACACGATGGCGACGCGGAGTAAATGTCTTTTGCGGAGCCGATCAATGATGTTATTGATCAAATCGGCCGATCAGCATAAAATGCTAATTATTGGCCGATACCAATCAAGCCAATCAGATCTGTCTAAAGTCTATTGAAAAGTAGTGCAATAAAAATAAAGATTTTCCCTAACAAGAAGAAAAATTGTGATTACAATATTGATCAAAATAATCTTATTATTTTGGCCATAATTGTGCAGCCCTAATATATTTTAGGATGAATTTAGTATGGGGCTTTTTTATTTGAAAGAGCAGCAGGTCTAAAAATGTTCTCACGCTGTTGCGCCCCCCTCCAAGTCCTCAAGGTATAAATTTTTTTTGTCCGGTTTCAGGAGGTAAAGTTGCTACGGCCGACAAATCACCCACCGGCGTGGAAGACAACCACGATGGCAGCGATGGCTTCCAGATGGGCGAGCGCGTCTGGGTGAACGGGACCAAACCGGGCTACATCCAGTTTTTGGGAGAGACCCAGTTCGCTCCGGGACAGTGGGCGGGCATCGTTCTGGATGAGCCAATCGGGAAGAACGATGGCTCGGTGGGGGGTGTGCGCTATTTCCAATGTGAGGCCCTGCGAGGGATCTTCACCCGTCCGTCCAAGCTGTCGCGCACCGAGGGTGAAGGCGACGGCACTCAGACGGCGCCGCCTTCCCGTGCCGCCTCGCCAGCCCTGTCCATGGGCAGCCTGTCCTCTCACATACCTGCCACCAAATCCACATCAGCCAAGAAGCCCTCGACTTCTGCTCCGTCCGCGACGCTGGCCGCACAGTCTTCCAACTTGGTTCGCGTCAACAGCGAATCTATTGCCAACCTGTCAGAGAGCGGCTCAGTCAAGAAAGGGGAACGGGAGCTCAAGATGGGGGACCGTGTGTTGGTAAAGTTTGGATCCTTTTGTTTTCACTTCAGTAGCTATAGCATGTCAATATGGTCAATATACAGTGTTGCCCCACTTATTTGCAATTCGCTACTTGGAAGTTTGCCTATTCGCTGATGTTTTGGGGAGCCAATCCTCTGTTAATCGCTGTTTTAGTTCAAAGTCCAGTCTGATAGAAAAGTAGAGCTTTGATACTACCATGTGTAGGGTTGGTGCTCGTTTTAATTTGAGCGGTTCCGATTCCTTATTTCAATGTATGGATCCAAATGCTATAAAACGCCGATTCCTTTCCCTACCCACGATGAGGCACAAGGTTAGTGTTTGTGATATTGTGAGACGTTTATCTAAATTTTTCCCAATTCATTGTGATGTAAAGTTTCTAGGGTGAAGTTTTAGCTCAATGTTAAGCTTTTTTTTTTTCTGTCATTGGCGCTTACCTTGGTTTGAAGACTAAAATAAACGCTAAAAACCATCAGTGCAAAAGTGCAACCGTTTACCTTGTTAGCTGTCTCAATGTTAGCATAGACGTATTTTGTTGTTTCACTCACCCAACTGACTGAGAGTTGACTTCACTGAAGCGCCGCGCGGTGTAGGCTGAGGCTCGGAGTGCATCAGACGCTACACATCATGAAAGCCGCCCTTGCACAATATAATCGTATTCCAAGTGTTGGACTGAGGCGACTGATCATTAATTTTAACAAAGTTAAAAAACACTTTTGCTCGCCACTGTTGTGCACAAGCACGTAGGGTTGGGCATTGAGAATCGAGAACCGATTGGAACCGGGACTAATGTTCCGGTTCTCCCGGAACAGTTCAAATTTTAAAATTTCGGTTCCCAGTTTCGATGCCTAGTCCTCCAGCCACGAAGAAGAAGTGGCGAAAACCAATGAAGAAGCGGCATACACCAACGAAGAAGAACGGGCACGATGACGTGCTTGTGCCCAACGGCAGCGGCGGCGAACAAAAGTGTGTCTTAACTTTGTTAAAATGAATGACCAGTCGCTTCAGTGGAGCACTTGGAATAAGATTATATTGTGCAAAGGAGTTTTTCCCAATGTGTAGCGTCTGACGCGCTCCGAGCCTCAGCCTACACCGCGCGGAGCTTCAGTGAAGTAAACTCTCAGGAAATTGTGTGAGTGAAACAATAAAATACGTCTATGCCAACATTGAGACAGCTAACAAGGTAACCGGTTGCACTCTTGCACTGATGGTTTTTAGCGTTTATTTTAGTCTTCAAACCAACGTAAGCGGTGATGACAAAAAAACAAAACAAAAAAAAAAGCTTAACATTGGGCTAAAACTTCACCGTAGCAACTTTACATCACAATGAATTGGGACAAAATTCACATAAACGTCACACAGTATCACAAACATGTGCCTCATCGGTGGGTAGGGAAAGGAATCACCGTTTTATAGCATTTGTTTCCATCAATGGCAAATATAAAAATAAAAAACAATCACCGGTGCCATGTGAAGTTACCTTTCATGCCAAAATGCTGAGTTCCGGTGTGTACCCTTCAAAATAAAAGGCTACAAGCTTAAAACAAGAAGTCAAGTTAAAACACATATCAACCATTTGACGTGATGAAAGAGAATACAGGGGAGTCAGTGAAGTCAACTCTCAGTCAACTGGGTGAGTGAAACAATAAAGTCAAATAGTTAAAACAGTTAACATAACTATTTTAACAATGCTATATTTAACTTTTAACTGAAACATTATTCATTCGTTCATTCATCTTCCGTTCCGCTTATCCTCACTAGGGTCGCGGGCGTGCTGGAGCCTATCCCGGCTATCTTCGGGTGAGAGGTGGGGTACACCCGAACTGGACGGCAGCCAATCGCAGGGCACATATAAACAACCATTCACACACACATTCACACCTCAGGGCAATTTAGAATCTTCCTTTATATAAACCATGCAAACTTTTTTTGACCCAGCCCCCTAAATGAACCAGAGTCGAACTAAGGAACCGAGTCGCTCAAATTCAAACAATGCCCAACCCTACAAGCACGTCCCAACCCTACAAGCATGTCTCTTCTTCGTTTGTTTTTGCCGCTTCTTTGTTGGTTTTTGCCACTTCTTCTTCGGGATGGGCGGACTGTAGGCTTCGTAACTGGGAACTGAATTTTTTTAATTTGAATGATTCCGGGACAACTGGAAAGTTAGTCCTGGTTCCAATCGGTTCTCGAAGCCCAACCCTAATCATGTGACATCTTGGTGCCAAGTAATTATGTTGAAGTGAGAGGAGGAGCTTCGATTAGACAGACCAAAGCCCTGGCTATGAAAAAAATGGTGCTTTGGGCACCATCTTGTGGCGTTTATAGTCAATTCTAAATCATTTTGGGGGAATAAAGCGTGCTCCTTTCTTTAATCCGGTCCATCGAGCATTTCGTCACGATTCCTGGAATATTTGTTTTAAATTTTATTTAATTTAAACATTTTCTAAAATTGTTTGATAAATGTAAAGTTATTCGTTTTTATTTTTTATTCATCTGCCTCATAACCTAAATATTAAAATAAACATTTTAACCTGTACATTTAAAAATGTTTTATTAAAAAATGGCTTATTATTAAAGTATAAATAATACAATTTGAAAATGCACATCCATTGTTGTATTGTTGAAATAAAAATTTTTGTGATGCACCAAAATGAGAATGCTTGACTGAAGCCGAAAAACTGACAATGACAAAACCAAGGCCAAAAACCGAAACACTGAATTTTAATAAATTAAAAACCTGGATAACCTGTACTTTGCCAAATTTGTCGACGTCCGAGCTCTCTGGTTCCTACCGAGCAATGTGCACGCTTTCACGGCCATCTGTGAGACAGTTCTCGGCGGCCAGGCAGTCTTCTCGCCCCCGGACCAATGGCCGGCGGCCGCAGCGGGGAAATTTTGGGCTAGCCGTCGCCGCCCACCTCCACTCAGTTCAGTGGACCGTTGGCGCATGCGTGGCCAACCAAAGTGCACCGTGAGCGCCCAGGGTGGGGTGACGCACTGCCAACTCCGGCCGGTTCATTTTCCCTGAAATCTATTCTTCCCACGAGCTCAATGGCAGTTTAACGCGATGTTCCTGTCGTTGTGGCTGGTCAGCAAGCATGCTCGGCTGGTTAATCAGTACAAAACCACGGTCTCTCGGCTGATTTACTGGGTTGTCCAGTTTCACTCTTAATGGTTAGGCGGGGAATCCCAGAACACAGCTATTTGTACATAAGCAGTAAATAAACATCACTTTTCCATAATATCCCCTTTAAGTATTTTCGTTTTAGGAAAGTGCAACTTCCAATTTCGCATGTGGTAAACCTCAGCGCCACAGTGATTAAATAGCTAAAGGTCACAAAGAGTTCCCCCCCATATTGACAGTTTGACTGCAATCTACTTAGCACTGACACGCCTTTCTGGTGCTTTGCTGGAATTGTGTCATTTGGGATTTGAGTTTAGCAAAGCAGATTACAGTGAACTCTCAATTGGTGGGGGTTAAGGCAGAACCCTCAGAGTGATGGTAGTCTGAGGTTTTGGTCCCCCCCTTTCCTCAGGTTGGCGGAACAAAGGCGGGAGTGGTGCGCTTCATCGGAGACACGGATTTTGCGAAAGGCGAGTGGTGTGGAGTGGAGCTGGATGAGCCTTTGGGGAAGAATGATGGCGCAGTAGCAGGCACCAGGTACAAAAGAAATGTTTCCAAGCCTAGAAATGGCAACTTGTGACAAATACAGGGCTGCTTTGATTTACAAGTTCCCCTACTTGGGAGTTTTTCTAGTTATGAGCCATCACTGTCACTTTTGGGCTGCTTTGTGTTGTAAGCCAAAACCTCAATTCCAGGCAAGCTTCGGGTACGCAGTCACTCGAGTGATTTTGAAAAAAATTGAGAAATGTACTGTAATGCTCATGTATTTGTGGGCAAGGAGAGAGACAGCTTTTAGCTGTTTATTGAACCGTACAAACAGTCAAACACACAAATACAAAATGAGCACACTCACAAGGAGCTGCTGTAGGCCATTACTTAAGCCCAGACACTCGCACCAAGACTAACCGGCCAACCCGACTCCAGCTCCTGATGTCACTTGACTGGTCGCAGGAGTAGGAGAGGAGGAGGAATCGTCTGTGGTGCATGCAGTGGTATGGGCCTGTGGCCGCTGAATTGGATCCTTCACCGGCCGCAGCCGGAAGATTTTTATTCCCCCCCGCCTCCTTGCCCGCGATCCGGGTGGCTGACTGATGTTGGCCATGCACTCTAACCCCTGGTGTGAGGCCGCGGGGTGGCGGATCCTGTGCGGTCTGCTGCTGCCTCACAACACAACGCGAATGGGCCCAGACGGCAGAGACATGTTCGCCCAAATAACACTAAACACATTGCAGTATTTCTCACTGTATTTCTGCAGGTACTTCCATTGCCAGCCCAGGTATGGCTTATTCGCGCCGGTGCACAAGGTCACGCGCATCGGCTTCCCATCCACCACGCCTGCCAAGGCCAAGGCTGCGGCTCGCAAGGCTGCCGCCACGCCAGGTGGCCTGAAGCGTAGCCCCAGCGCCTCCTCCATCAGCACCATGAGCTCCGTGGCCTCTTCCATCAGCGCCAAGCCCAGCCGCACTGGCCTGGTGAGGAACACTGTACTCATTGCATACAGTCAAATCAACAACTAATACAGACTACACAACAAATTTGGTCTTTCACGATTGCACTATGTCAGACTACCACCATAAAATCTTGCCGTATGTTGGGCAGACGGTGGCAACACTACACGACATTTATTATGATAACACCGTATCCCTTCTTTTACGATCACTGAGCTTGTCAAATCAAAGACTGTTGGAGAGGCGGAACCAGAAAATGTGTCATTGGTCAACGCGACCGGACACACTTGTTACCATGCCGACGACAGCAACAATGCGCTGCGCCAATGTGTTGGGGGGAGTAAGATTAGGAAAAATGTGCGGCGGTCATTACCGGTGCTCTGGAGAGGACATCACTCAAGGATTACTTGAGGTATGTTCACGTACTTTTAATACGGTACGGCTTGCAAGCAGACAACAAAACGTTATGTAGCCTAGCAAGCTAGTGCTAGCACTAATGGCTGTATGTAAACATGCCAGCATTCTGTTGAATCATGCTCAAAAGCTTCGGTAAACATTCATTTGTGCGCGTGAATAAATGTTTACAACGGCGACTGGAGGCGATGCGCCGGTCGCAATACGCAATCCTATTGGTCAAGAGTTGTCGTTGATATGTCACACTACACGGAAGCTATCCCAAAAATCAAACATGCCAGACTTAGGACGTCGGGCCAAATCGTTTGTTGTGGATTATGTCACACTACAAGAAGTTTTGTCTTTCCCGACAAAATATGTCTGGCCCAATCTGGGAAATCGGACGCGATAGCTATCCATCCATCCATTTTCTGAGCCGCTTCTCCTCACTAGGGTCGCGGGCGTGCTGGAGCCTATCCCAGCTGTCATCAGGCAGGAGGCGGGGTACACCCTGAACTGGTTGCCAGCCAATCGCAGGGCACATACAAACAAACAACCAATCGCACTCACAGTCATGCCTACGGGCAATTTAGAGTCTCCAATTAATGCATGTTTTTGGGATGTGGGAGGAAACCGGAGTGCCCGGAGAAAACCCACGCAGGCACGGGGAGAGCATGCAAACTCCACACAGGCGGGGCCGGGGATTGAACCCGGGTCCTCAGAACTGTGAGGCTGATGCCTCCTGCCCGATGATAGCTGGGATAGGCTCCAGCACGCCCGCGACCCTAGTGAGGAGAAGCGGCTCAGAAAATGGATGGATGGATGGATGGCAATTTACCAGTTGGATAAGGACTGATTTACAAGTGGTTCTCATAAGCCATTACATGGAGCCTTGTGTTCTGATTAGAATCGGGTTAGAAGCCCAAACTGAGTGAAAATGTCTCAATCGGAATAAACAGGCCGAATCTGAATGGAATTTCAGTCAGATTCCTTTCGCCAAAATAATCAGAAGTACATTTTCGTCATGTAAACAGTGAATCTGAATGGTACCGTGCTGCGCTCTGGCTGCCTATGCTCTGTCTTGATATGCGGTGACATCGTTTACGCAGTTGAAAACATGGAAGCTTCCTACTAAACCTGAGGGGTGTTCCAGTAGGCAGGTTACGTGAAAACTCGGAGGAAGTTGACCTGCGATGAGAGAAAGCCTGATCGTTCTGTTCCAAAGAGCTCGGGAGGAGGAATTCTTGCTCAATCACTGCGGTAACTGACTCTTTGAACCTAACCTGCTCACTAGCAGGTTAGGTAGGCTCAATCCTGACATTCTACATCTCCTCTCACCTGAAGCAAACATGGCTTGTCTGTTTCTCTGCGATCCCATCGATATTGAGGCAGAACAAAATCTAAAATTATACGCTGGTATTACATGACTAATTTCTGATCAAAAACTATTGCTTTTCATACTCAATCAATAAGGCACGTTTTTGCTCATGGCTCTTCAAATTTTACGGAATTATGTGTCTGCCGGTAAAAAAAGTCACTGTCACAGTGAAGCGGCCATTACAGTGTAAGAAAAATGGTTCCACAGGATTGCAAGTGTGTGAATGTAGAAATCATTCATCAAAACATTTTTTTATTTTATTATTATTATTTTTTAATCAAACCATGGTAGATATGCTGCGGCTCATACTGGGACCAAAGTACAGAGGGGCCCCTTTGTTGTTTAATCTCACCTGACAAGCATTTATCAAGAGTCAATATTTTCTGCATTGTTGATTTTCTTGAAAGTATAATAAAAACATTTCATTTGAGCTATTTTGTAATAATTTCTAATAATTGGTTGATTACTTTATTATTAATACAATTTTTAAATAAATAAATAAATTGGTTATTTAAGTTAATTGATCTTAATTCTGCGCCGCGCAGTGAATGACCGGTTAGGACATCTGCCTCACAGTTCTGAGGACCTGGGTTCAAACCCTCCCCCCCCCACACACACACACGTGTGGAGTTTGCATTTAATTAAATCCTTGGTTAATTGATTTGTCAATTAAATAAATTAACATTGAAATATTTTCATATGTACATTTGAAATTAAAAAAATTCAATAACCGCTTCATTAATCATTTGAAATAATAAAATTGAAAATGGGAATGAATAATTGTATTGCTTAAAATTTGTTCGTTTATTCATTTGTGTTTTTATTGATTTATCTAATAACATATTGGTTATTTGATTTTTTGTAAATAAAATGAAACTATTTTTAAAGAACACTATTTTATTACTAGAGTAAATAATTTGTAACTTTTTTTTTTTTTTTTGTATTATTATTTTTTTGACCACATCAATGATCTGGCCCATCTGTCCATTTTCAAAATCCAACATAGCCCTTGAGCACAAAAAGTTTGCTCCCCCTTGCAGTCTAATTGGATGTCATTTTGGTTTCCAATTGTGACGTGGATGGGACATGCGTATCCCATTTAATTTATTGTATATTCATATAGACTTACATTTGGGTCTACAAATTAATTACACAAATATGTAAATAAAATGTGTTAAATAAAAATGTTGAATATTAAATGACTATTAATAGTCAGTTAGCATATATGAATAGTCAGTTAGCATGAATAAAAGTAATGCATTGAAACTCTGCATTCACTTGTGCATCAGTTGCTTCTCTAGGGGTCTGGTTAAGGGCTTGCAAATATAAGACTCACGGGCTAAACAATCAGCCTCTTTGATGTTAATGACAAGAGCAGAGCTGCCTTTTTTTCTGCTTCTCAGCTGAGCAGAGGGGGGAGGGGCGGCGGTGCACTAACACTGAGGCAAAGATGGTCAAGATGTGAAACCAACGCGCTAATAAGTGACTGTAGTGACAAGTGAAGCATGAGTGACAGCAGCAGAAAAAGGAGAAGACTGGACACATTAAATTGTATTGACAATACAACTTCAGAAAAGTAAATATTAACCAAGGTGCCACTGTCTCTAATGGAACTGTTGCTAACTTGCTGCTCATGCAGTGACTTCAGTCCCTTCACAATTCAGACAGAAGAAACCGGATCAGTTCCTCAGAGCTTGAGGCACTTGGTGTTTGTCAATGCCAAACTTAATTACAACTGTAGAAAAGTTATCTGGATGCTGATATTCGTTTTTTGGGGGGGGGGTTGTACATCATTGAATTTATATTCTCTTGTGTTCTGTAGTGATCCTGTTTTTTCACTTTAAATTCTAGTAGAACAAATTTAAAAGCCTAAAATAGTTAAAAGTTTAATTCTAAATACTTGTATTTTATATATTTTTTGTAGCACTGTGTAAGAGAAGGGATCACCAACATGGTGCTTGCAAGCGCCAGGTAGCCCCTAAGGACTACATGAGTAGCCTGCGGGTCCGGTCTAAAAACAGCTCACCACTGATGTGACATTGTGATTTAATAAGTTTTATTTATTTTAACATGGAACATGTTTATTAATGTACTGTATTAATGTGTATATATTCAGTGGAAAAAACGTTTTTGTTTAACACTTTCTAAAATAATAGATTTTAGAGCTGTAATTTAAATACTGGGATACTGTCATACCGTGTTTTTTTTTTTTTTTTCTCGGCTGTCATACCATCAGAATCTGATACCCTCCCATGCCTAGTCACATGTATACACCAGATCTGAATAGATCACGTCACATGTAAACAGTTAACCAGAGATCTTCAACCGGAAGGATTTAATTTAGAATGATAAAAAAAACTGCATCTAAACCCGGTTATAGTGTGGTACAAGTGCCCTTAGTCAAGTGGTATGCGGGCTCCTTCTAGTGACATGTGAAAGAATCACTCATTTAAACACCAGTAAAATTTACACTTAAACATGAAATTCAATAAAACATTAAAATGCACCTTGCAGCTATGCATACAGCCTGTTTAAGACTTTAAAAAAATCTAGTACCTTACATTGTTCAAGTCAAGTTTAGTTGTTTTTAGCTTTTAAGTGCAATCGATGTGCATTTTAATCTTTAAGTAGTGTTTAACAATAAATAAATAATCTTAAGTAGAATTTTATGCAGCTTTTATTTGCAGAATCATTTCTTTATTTTCCCTATATTTTGGAGTAGTGCAAATGTTCAAGCTGTGCATAATGCTACAGTGGCTTAAAATAATAGCTATACGTTTTAGGAATGACATCTCTCATTTTTGACAAACCTTGAAGTCTACCGTTGTAATGTTGGTCATGATGTTGGTATTTTGAGGTGTTACTTGATGTAAAATGTTTGAGGAACCACTGCAATAAATCAATTAGCCAATTCATTATTAAGATGACTGAATAAAAATAAGACAACTTTCCATCGAGACTTCTCCAAAATACATAATTCTTGTAAAATTCCCAATTTTTTTCTGGGAAAAAAAAATTTCTTCGTTGTAGGGGTTGAACAGACTAGTCGATTCGTCAACACGTCAACATGACTTCTCTGCATCAATGTTTAGAGTTTAAAATTAACTGATAGCGAGCGAGTCATGTGCTTTTGGAATCTCGTCTTCCAGTCAGCCAATTCCCGATAATGTACGGACAACAATTGTGTGCTAAAACAACTTAATTCATATCACATCATGCACCATAATTATGATACATGTCGCTTTTTGTGTCGTTAAGCGACACTTGTAACATTTCTAGTAGTATAGCCCACTCTTTGAAGAGAAACAATCGCAGGGCTTCAAATAATTATAAAAACCTACATAAAGTGTAATAATGAGTTGTATTTTTAATCATTTGTTTTTATGCCGTTTTGTCAAAATATGTATATTTACTTATCGACTTGAACTCGACTTTTCTCAAATTAACATTGATTACATGAACGTTTTACTCGTGCCACCCCGAAATGATTGTGACTATCTCAAAAAATAAGAAGTTTTCTTGTCAAAAATTATTTAAAAAAATAAAATAAAATAAAAAAGTTTCCCCAAAACAGTTTTTTTTTTTTTTTTTGTATAGATCTTTCAACTTTTATCTTGGAAACATTTCGACTAGTTGAAAAATGTTTACAATGGGGGAAAAAAAGTAAATTTTTATTCTGAGAATAGTAGTAGTAGTAGTAATATTACAAGATTACTGTAGTTATATTTATTCAAATCTTTGACACTATCTCAATTTTTTACTCATTTCATTAAAATAAATCCTCAAAATATGGCCGCTCTTGTAAGATTACAACTTAATTCTCTCTTTAAAAAAAAAAAAAAAAGGCATTGTCAAAAATAAATAAGAAATAAGTACACAACATTTTGCAAAGTAAAAATACGAACATTTTGTGACTTTTTTATCGAAAAGAAAACTATATTTTTCTGGAAAAGTACTACTGACTATTTCATAATTGTTTTTAATGTGGCTTTTTCGTGATCACTAAATCAATCTCTCCCATCTGCAGCTGACAGAGACGTCATCGCGATACAACCGCAAGATCTCAGGCACCACGGCCCTGCAGGAGGCTCTGAAGGAGAAGCAGCAGCACATCGAGCAGCTCATGGTGGAGAGGGACATGGAGAAGGCCGAGGTGGCTAAAGCCACTAGCCACGCTGGGGAGATGGAGCAGGAAATCACACTGCTCAGGAATGACCAAGAGCAAGTAATGGAGATGAAACGCTTAGCGTAATTTATTGTATAAAATGTAAATTTTTTCTCTCCAAAAATTTATCAAAAGTCGATAAATCGCATTATACATAGCCTAGATATAAGGAATAAAAAAAAAAAAAATCTTTCACATTGTATAAATGTATACTGGTGCCTAGGGGTTGTGGAAAAAGGTGTGCCATGACCTCCTTGCGCCATATTGATATAAAATGCATAGAATCCTAAATATTGTGGATTTGATTCTGGGGAGTTTATTTTCAGATGGGTAAGGGGGGGGGACATAATAGGAGATGTCCACCAATTTTGGTAATGAGCGCCTATGCTGTGAGAAATTCTTAATGTCTATAAAATCCCAAATATTAGGGATTTCGTTTTCACAGAGCTGCCAACCTAATGAAATTCACTTCCAGAACAATTCGTTCATATTTCTCTGAATTTCCATATTTTCAAAATTTTGTCAAGAGCATTACTGTGGGACAGTTCCATCCATCCATTTTTCCGTACCGCTTATCTTCACTAGGGTCGCGGGTGTGCTAGAGCCTATCCCAGCTGAGTCTGGGCGAGAGGCGGAGTACACCCTGAACTGGTCCCCAGCCAATCGCAGGTCACATATAAACAAACAACCATTCGCACTAGCATTCACACCGATGGAGAGTTTTCAATTAATTAGGACAATTTAGAGTCTTCAATTAACCTACCGTATGCATGTTTTTGGGATGAGGAAACCGGAGTACCTGGAGAAAACCCACGTAGGCACAGGAAGAACATGCGAACTTCACACCGGTGAGGTCAGATTTGAACCCTATTCCTCAGAACTGTGAGGCAAATGTGCTAAAATACAGCAGTTGAAATACGTAGTTAACACGTCACCGTTATTCTCATTAAATATATTTCCAAAGGTGCTATTGACCTGAAAATTTCACCAGATGTTGGGAACAACCCAAATAAATAAGGTGGCATACTAGAATGAAAGTGTACTACTTTTTCATAACCTCTAGGGGGCGGTGGCATATTGGAATGAAAGTGTACAGCTTTTTCATAACCTCTTGATGGCGGCATACATTTATAAAATGGGAAAGTCTTTTTCATTTTCTGCTATACCTATGTAGAATGCGCACTAATTTTTTGGGGAAAGAAATGTGCATTATACACGAGAAATTACGGTACATCTACAGAAGTGTATTTATTGGCTTATTTTATTGTTCAAACTTGGGTTACTCTCTGCTATAATGCAGTTCCAACCACACCTATGTGACAAGTGTACTGTATCACCTCATCACTTATTTCCGTGTTGTGCGACTTCATGACATGATAGCTTAGCAGTTAGCGTCATGTTTTCAGTCTTTTCCTACCCGCTCCTCACCCTCCCTTTGTTATAACGTAAATGATATGTGTAAGAAGCATGGTAAAAAGTTTAGTTTATTCGCTACCGTGGAGGCGATGTTTAGTGACTTACAATGTGTTGTTGACACCAGACGCAAAGAGAACTTTCGCTTCCGCAGCTTGGCAGCCGGGGGCTTAATAAAATAGCGTGCGCCCCGAGCGTTTTTTTTCTTCTATTTTTTTTAAAACAATATAGTGTTTATTTCATCGAATTAATTTATGGAATCTTTGTAACAGTGGTCGGACACGGTGCCGTACTGGCCAGTAATGTCGGACGCTGGAACCGCCACCCACCACACCCCCCCATCTCCGGAGCAATCTGTGTTGATTGATTTCCGTAACAAACTCCGGACGTCCTGCAACATTTTGACAGCTCTGTTTTTATATTTTCAGTTTGAAGTGGGCATAGGTAGAGATGTCCACATAAAGTTGAAGCGACATTAAGCTTTTCCTGTGTAGTGAATGTCTGTGGAGAGGAAAAGTGTTCATGTCCATGAAATCGAAAATATTATGTATTTCATTGTGATGTTTTCAGATAGGGAAAAAGCATAATTCAGTGTTTCTCCTAGGTTGAGAATTTACTTATATATGCTGGTGTGCTGTGGAGGCGTCGCGTTCTCTGCTGTGTCTCTACACGCCACGTGTGGGGGCGCGGCAGAGACTCTGTAGCCCAAATAACACACAATACTTCAGGGAAGAAGGAATTCTTTTGGGTTGCAGGCATAACTTGGTCACTTGCACGCTGCAATGGTAGAAAAATGGCCCAAGTTATTATCAATATGAAAGTAGCAATTGTTAAGAAAAGCCACTGCATGGAATAAGGGCGCTTGGTGTTTATATAGTCAGGGGAGGGTCGAGTAAAGTATACACCCCAATCCGCTTTTGTCTTAGGGATAGCTTTTAGCCTCAACTGAAAAAAATCTGGCCAGCTGAAATGGTGAAAGAATTTTAAGCAATAGTGCCACAATTCAGTACTATATTGTTCTCATTCTTTGCATGTTTTCAGCATTTATCTTTAAATACATTTAATGTATTCAGAAAAATCACGAAAATTACTTTAGTGGGCCTTTAAAGGTATTATTCATGCTCTTATTATTGACTTTTTGTACCCTGTCGTTGGAAAGATGGAGGCCAAGATGGATCAGTTACGTGCCTTGGTAGAAGCAGCAGACAAAGACAAAGTCGACCTGCTCAACCAACTCGAAGAAGAGCGGAGGTAATCCGAACATTAGAATTTAGCAAACTGCTCAGTTTTATAAGTTTAGTGTTTGTGTTTTTAAATAGAAAGGTTGAGGACCTTCAGTTCCGTGTTGAGGAAGCATGCATCACCAAAGGGGACCTGGAGGTAAATTCTCAACATTTATTTTTTTGTTTTTATGATAGTAAACATTAAGACTGTAAAATAGTCATTTCTTTTTAGCCGGTATAATGAATAAGGAAATTAGCATATGGTCGCACTTGCACAGTTCTCCAAATAAGAGGCAAAGCATGCTTCCTTCAAGCTGTTTAACTCCCAGTTGATTACTGTAAAATTGTCATGTTCATCAAAAAAGTTAATTAAACATGGTATATTTAAACATAAAAATATTCAACCACACCACACAATTTCATCTAACCAAAGTTCACTAGCTTAATGCTCACATAATGTAAAATGCCATACACAGGCTAACGGAAATTAACACACGTGGAGAAGCAACACAACAACGACACAACAGAGCATCTATATATTATTTATGCTTTGTGGGAACAACGTCTTTTTCTGGAGTTTAGTTGGGGGACCTCCTTGGCCTCTTCTTGCTGCCCAACATACTGTGGTGCATTGTGGTATTCCACTGACGGCTAGCAATTCTAAATTCTGACTTGCCTGGACACTGTAAAAACACCCAAATTAGAGACCTAGCTATTTTAATACCAGCAGTTAAAAGGTAACCTTTCCATAATATGTTTGTTTAAAAAGTCCAAATTATCATAAGGTGCCGACATGGTGGTTGAAAAGCGGCGATATGTTTGCATTCTCTGCAATTTATTACACTAGTTATTATCCTTAGTTATGAAGAGGGAAACTAGCCACCCAAAATATTTGATTCATGTGAGTCACAGTGCAGTATTCCCGCTATTGCGCAAGCTGTATCTGATCCCAGGATTTGTCATTTACTTCCACAGCGGGGACCCACTTGGTTTAATCAGAAGGATCTCAAACTTGAGCTTTAAAACGAGAGCATCAGGGTTGGGATATGCCTTTTACCCGTTTTTCCCCTGAGAATGTGTGCACTAACAGTTTGACTCACCCTCAGAATGTGCATGCAACTTCACACACACAAAAACACCCGACAAATTGAAAAGTTTAACAAAAGTGTGTTGCGTGCAAGCAGGCGACTAATGCTGTAACTTTTTGATGCCTCCTGTTCAGTGATGTGATGTTATTGCCTCTTCTTCCCTTTTGTCCTCGTCCTTTTTTATTTGTTATTTTCTCCCCTTGTTGGTCCAGTGCTCGGCATGGAACCACTGGAGATGCTCCCCTCGTCATCCCACACTCCCCCAGTCACATAAACTCTAACCCTGCAACCAAATTTATGATGGTGCCTCGACAACAACTGGTTGCTTTTACGGTAGTTCCAAAATACTGTGATTCCTCAGATAGTGACTGTTGCCGTTGAGTTACTCCACTGCCAAGAGTGCCAGGCATTTATTAGTGGTAAAGTATTTCATGGAGACAAGGCTTTTATTTTTACGTATGGATTTTTCCTCCCAGTAAGCCATCCAACAGCGGAATCTGTGGTTACGAACTTAACTCGTTCAGTGACCTCCGTTTGTAACCCGAAACGTTCTTAAACCGAAGTAGTGTTTCACACTGAAATTAATGGAAATGCAATTAAAATGTTCCAGCCCCAAAATTAAGTTATACTGTACTTAACTTTTTTTTTTATCAGCGTGTGTGGTTAAAATGAATATAGTACAATATAGAAATAAGTGTAAACCCACTATTCTAAAGAAATAAAACACTAAATGAACAAGTTTATTGCTCATTAACTTTAACCAAGGAGGGAAAGGGAAGAAAGACCACAGCTCATTATTGAAGTATTCTTCCATAATAACACTGAGAAATTCTGATTCAGGTGTTTTTTTTCTTTTGTCTGTTTATTTTCTAATTCATTGGTTCATTTTGGCAAAACAATCCAGGGAAAGTTGTCTTTTTCTGTTCAGGAAAAAAAATTAAAATCAAAGTTTGACATCACGTCATTTAAATGATGAATTGCTCTTTTGGCCAATTTGTTGCACATTTCTTTTGATCATTTGGATAATTTTTTTTTTATTGCCTCACGCTTATTTTTTTTTGTCAGCCTAATAGCATTAAACAACTAATATACAGTGCCTACCTTCGTTGCATTGTGTGACGCACAGTCAATGACGAATGTACAACACGAGAAGGACAGCACAGATGTTTCTGCTCATCTATGACAAGTGCTACGTAACACTCTTTTGCAGTTTCCCATTTTATCTTGGGTGCCATTTTGACTGTTTAGCCATTTGTTTGCTTATTTAGCAAATGTTCTGCACGTTGGCATTGCACCTACTTGTGTTCATTTATAAACTCAGCGAGCCAGCAGCTGCATCTGATTGGCTGAATATAGGCAGAACTTCCGCCAAGCGAACACATCCGTGGAGCGCCATTTTGACATGATTACGCCAGCATTAACCGTTTGATTAATTAAAGTGACGCTACAATTTTATAACGTACATACTTTAGATAGTATTTCTTTGATGAAAATACAATTATTTTCGGACTTCTTTTACCATGTCAATCACAAAAGCTAATGGATTTGTTATTGGATGATCAAGGATACGAAGACGGAACTATCGCCTGCAAGCGTAACAGATTTATGCCTTACGCTTTGGAGCAGACAACTAGTTTTCATCTTAAGTGTTATGCACAAGTCGGTGATCGTCACGCAACGTGAGTAGAAGCACAACATAGGTCTTACGTTTAAAAAAAAAAAATGTAACGAATTTTTCTACGAAAATATTAGGCATAACCTGACTTGTTCATAAATTGGTCCTTTGTAACCCAACTGTATATTTGATTTTATTTAATATTAGCTATTATATAATTTTCCTTTTTTATTTTTACAAATAATACCTTTTCTCGCTGCTTTTTGATATACATTTTTTTTTTCTCCAATTTTTTTTCCCAATCCATTCCACCCATATACAAACATGCAGACATTAAAAAGACAAGTTATGTCTATTAAAATAGTTTGGAATATATATCTTCAAGATTTTGGAGCCTAAATTTATATACTAGACTTTTTAAAAAAATTTAATCATTCAAATTTAGCAGGGTTGTTGTTAACAACACTCCATGGTGTATCAAATTTATTTTCACTTTAGACTTTATAAAGTGGACATATTTTGCCAAACAAACTTTTTCTAGTATTTGGGATGTAATATTGTCTCTCTGGTGCCTCAGTAAACATAAAAAATAAATTAAAATCGTCCACACATTCCTGAGTTCCAGACACGTCTCTGCCGAGAGGCCTGATACCAGGTTATTTGAATTTCTAGAGCTTATCGACGTCACTTTTCAGATTTCCACTTATCTCGCCACTCTCGAGCAAGTGCTGCAAACATAACAGTATTTATTTAAGTGGCGAGCATTTGCGCATCACTGCTTATATTTCTTCAACTTTAAGATGGGTCAATTTGAGATCCAACATAACAGGAGGGTTCAAATGTTACTAACTGCTGGAAGCCAAATTAAATCCCATTCTACACTCCTCGTACTGCTTGCAACTAGATTATTATTTAAAAGATTTGTTACATAACAATCTAATACTCTTCCCCCCATCAGGTGTTGGTTTGCATGTTTTTTGTTTTGTTTGTTTTTTTAAACTACCCCTTCTCATCAAACAACAAACGTTTGCATCAAATGCTCTTCTCCTCCCTGCATTTCACCATCTCTGTTCATGGTACAACCTGAGTATTGTTCACTGGTGGTGTGTCCCATCTCCTCCAGTTATCACCCATGGTTCCATCCATCCATTCTCAGACCCCCTCCCCCCATCGTCTCCTTCCTCTCTTGTCTGTGTTGGGCTGGCATGTGATGGTGGCACTGGTGTGTTCTCCTTCTCTTTCTCTCTCCCCCTTGTGTACTAACAGACGCAGACCAGACTGGAGCATGTCCACATTAAGGAGCTTGAACAGAGCCTGCACTTTGAAAAGACCAAAGCTGAGAAGCTCCAAAGAGAGTTAGAAGACACTAGGGTAATTGATGCCACCCTGTGTTGGAGGGGGGGGGGGGGCTTGGTTTGAAGGGCTGAGAAAAGTTAAACGTAGGTTTGTGTGTCTCAAGGTCTGGTCAATTAGAGCTCTTCCCCAAATGAGTTTGTGGCCAATTAAAATGCATTTCTTAGGATTTATTGTTATCTTAACATTCATTGCAGCAGTTACCTTACAGACACATCTGCCATCGGTGAAAACCCACACTATATAGACCATATTATTTGTATTTGTTAATTTAAGCCTGAACATATTTAAACTTCTTCAAACTAAAAGATCTTTTAAACAAGTGGTGCTCAAACAGGGCTTTGGGGACCCCCAGGGATCCGCAATCTGTAGTTTGGGGCTCTGCAAGATAATTTGTAATAATATATCATATTTTAAAAAATGCATACCTACATATAGGGACTAAAAAAACAACACAACAACCCAATTACTACTCCCTACCTTGGTTTTAGGCCAATCAAAATATCTGAAATGATTGTGATGTATCATCACATGAATCAGACATCAGTGCATGAATATTTTATATTATATATAATACTTTATATTTAATCCATTTAATTTTATTTGTAGAACAAAAGGCATATTATTACAGCAGGGATCTCGTTAGATGTGCGTCCCATGCCTGAGATGCACAAAAATTAGCAGGGACGCATGAAGCATATTCATTCTGCGTCCGTAGAATCAGGGTTTAAGACCTGCCCTATGTATGTCTGTGAATATAAGTGTGTGGGTAAAGAGCTTTCACACACAGCGAATCATATGTACGAGTCCTGTCTTCGTAGTAGCCAATACGAG